>NW_026925425.1:0-26429 GCF_032062105.1 Saccostrea cuccullata | reverse complement strand
CTAATTGCAAATCGTTGTTCAAAATTGGCAGCATGACTAGGAACGGCTATAAAAAGAAATAATGCAGATTCGTTTCTACAATTGATTGGTGACCTAGAAACCGAATGACGAGCTTTTGTTTCAAGAAAGACGTCAACATTATAAACGTCTTCTGGTACCTGTACATTCGTTTGAAATAATTTCGGTATAGTTAGGATGCTTGTTAATATTAATCCACTGTAAATGAATACTCGCACACACACTGGCCATCTCCGAATTTTTCTTTTAAGAGGAACTGGGAGTTGATCCATGAGCTGAAATGAAAAACAATACAAGAGTAATTTACTTTAAAATTATTAAATTCTTCAATTCGAATCTTTAAATCATGATGGTAGCCTACACCTGCGGCTTTGAGATTTCTTTTTATTAATTTGTGGCCACGAAATGAAAATTCGTGGGAACGAAATAAAATTCGTGGCCACGAAATAAATTCGTGGGAACGGAATAAAATTCGTGGCAACGGAATAAAATTCGTGGCCAGGAAATAAAAATTCGTGGCCACGAAATAAAATTCGTCGCGGGTTCAAATCCCACTGTGGGACGTGGAGACCGGTCCTTCGGATGAGACCGTATAAACCGAGGTCCCGTGTCGCAGTAGGTGCTGGCACGAAAAAGATCCCTCCCTGCTCAATTGCCCTGAGTGCCGAGCATAGGACAAAATTTGCAGCTCTCCACCGGGACGTTAAACAATATACAATAAGACGGTAATCAATCAATCACACAATGAAATCGAAAAATTAGACAGTTATTCTTTAAATCGATAAAGCACTTGACTTCGATTCGCAGTTCATGTATATATATATATATATATATATATATATATATATATATATATATATATATATATATATATATATATATATATATATATAATTATGTATAAATATGCATGATTTATTTTCAATTTTAAAAAATGTTTAAGTCCGACTTTTAAATAAATTTTACAGTAATCATAATTCCATTGTATTCTTAATTATGTATCCTACCTAAATTCGCTACCATCAGGGTCTAAAGCATTCAGTATCAGTCGTACATCCTCCTCATGAACTCTTAAACCATTCTCCTGACACTTATAAATCATCAACCTATATCCGTGAAGATTTCCGTAGGTATTTTAAAAGCTCTCTGTTAGTAAACTGAACAACATCAGCAATATCATTGTAAACTTTCCTTCTAAATAAGCTCAGTCTATTCAAAATTCGTCTTAACTGTCGTTCACTAACACTGTATCCATGTTGTCCCAAACTTACACAAATATCCCGTTGTGTCAGTCCGATTGAATGATAATAATGTATAAATTCGTTCATCTTGAATGACAAAAGAGAGAAGAAGCTAAACATGACATTATACAGCAAGTATTTATTTCGTGGCCACGAATTTTATTTCGTTCCCACAAATTTTATTTCGTTACCATGAATTTTATTTCGTGGCCATGAATTTTTTTTTTCGTGGCCACGGATTAATAAAAAAAATTCTCATACCATGTCCTATATCAGCCATCGTAAAGCTGAAATTTTTAGGGGTAAAGAAAAAAATAGATAAAGAAGCATATTGGCCAAAATGCTCACCTGAGCTAATTGTGAATAAATTTATGATATGTTGATCTTGTAACATTATACAATTATAGTTATATTTTAAGGTCAATGCGATGATTCAGAATCTAATGGAGTAAAAGATTTATCGAGCCTAAAGGGTTAGGAAAACATTGTTTTTCGATGGTGGAAATCATCGTACAGACAGAAAAAATCAGCAGTATTATATAAATATTGCATGTAGTTGAGTGTAACATTGAAAATTTTCACCCCAAGAAAACCATTGTCAACCAAGGCGCAGCTGATACACTCAACTACATGCAATATTTATTATATTATACTGAATGTTTTATACAAATACATATTATAGTGAAACGTGCGCAGTTATTCTGCGCAGTTATTTTTTTTTTGGAATATCACCCGTCGTCAAGAAATGTTGACTGTTGCTACTACGCTGGAGGGCTTGGATTCATTAATCAGCGGGTAATAGTGTTTTTTAACAAATGTTTTTTGATCAATCAGATTCAACTATTTTACATGAAAGTATTATATTTTATATTATTATATCCTCCGCTTGAAAAGCGGGAGGGTATATAGTGATCGGGATGTCCGTCCGTCCGTCTGTTACGCTTTGGGTTATCCATCTCTTATCCGCAAACTCCTCTTATATATAAAAAGATGTTTGTGAAACAGCTATGCCCCTGTATGGCAACATAGCGAAGATTAAACTTTTCTTAAATGCAATTTAAAAATATTGGTACCCAAAGTAGGGTCTTCTCACAAGAAATACAATTGCAAAATAGGAAAGCCCTAGCACCACTTGTTCAAAAGTAATGGCTAAGGATAAGTCTTTGAAAGGTAGGTCAAAGTCAAAGGTCAAAGTTGATGGTTTCTAAAAAAGGTTTAATGTAACAAGGATTACGTGAAGTATGAAAACCCTAGCCCTTACTGTTCAAAAGTTATGGCAAAGGTTAAAGTATTTTTTCATAAGTACGGAAATCTCCAAGTTCAAGGTCAAAAGGTCAAAGTTTCTAGTATCCAATGAAAGGCATGCCAAAAAAAAACATATGTGAAGTATGACAGTACTAGTATCTACCGTTTAAAAGTTATGGCCAAAGTAAAAATTTGGCATTTTGTGTAAAACTGGACAAACTCCAAGGTAAACCCAAAGTAAGTGGTTTCACAAGGAATACACATATCAAATATGAAAGTCATAGCTCCATTAAATGAAAAGTTATGGTCAAGGTTAAAGTTTTTCGGACAAACAGACCTTCAGATAGACGGACAGACATACAGACGGACACGATAAAACTATACTAGTCAAAATTTCTAAGTCCCCGGGCAAGTTTTTGCTTTACACAGCTCTTATATTGAATTATTTTCACAGTATAATTTAATAAGTATACGGGATAAAAAAGTAGTAATACAATATTTTCTCAATTTATTTTATTGAAGCACTTTATCACAATATGCAGAAATGTTAAGGCACCGTAGAATTAAAAATTCACAACGTTAGATACTGCAATATCCTCCATTCAAACTAATTCACAGAAAGAGTTTACACTATTTAAGAAAAATTCTTTTTATTGAATGTTTTTCCATGTGGAGACTAGGTCGTTCTCTAGTTCCGTTAGATTCTGCTGCTGGAAAAGCTGTCTTAAACTCCGGTTTATCTTCTTCCATACATGTAAGTTAGGGTTGATATTAGGATGACAAGGGGGCCTACCGAAGGTGCCTGTGTCTTGCTAACAAAAGCTAAATAATGTCTTATTACGATTAAAAGGAATTCAGGTATGCTTTGTAGGTTTTTCGGGCGATAATTATAAAGGTTTTAAGTAAAAAAAAAAGTCATACAGTGAAAGAAAACAGAACTCTCGTCAACTACGACCAGCTTGGGCCATTTCAGCTTCACTTTCACATTGTTGTGTGGACATACACCGCATTTTAATCAAACTTTTTTCTGTTTTTCTTTATCAAGCAAAGATGGAGAACACATGGAAGTAAAAAATATGAAGAATACACCCGAAAAACATATGGAACTCGAACATCATGCTTTTTAACAACAAGAGGCCCAGGGGCCACATCGCTCACCTGAGTAAAAGACCTTTACTTGCAAGAATTATGCATGTAGATGTTAGAGTATGGACTTCCTCTTTCTATTCATTTACTGTAATTGGGCTTGATCTAAGCATAAAATTGCTAAGAATGGTTTTCTTTTCAAGCAGTGCTTAATGCCTATCTCATTAACAATTTAGTCATAAAGAGGTCAATCTCAGTATTTCTGCAGAATATAGCACTTGAACTATCAACTCTGAAGTGTAATATGCTTTTATTGAATAAAAACATATCTTTCCTTTTAGGGGGTGTAACATTAGTTATGATACTTATAATAAAAACAGAAAATGTGAATAAGACTTAACATTTATTTCTTTACAAAACTGAACAAATTTGTTGAAAAATTATCTGACAACATTAGTAGATAATATAATAAAAACTAAAAAGCATTAATAAAAATCAACTATCTAAATTTTCTAAGACTTCAATATAAATGTATGCACAAAGTATCAAATATGCATTATATAGCAACAATTTTGTGACAGAAATGCAAAACTTCTTGACATTACATCTAAACATAGATGCTTTGTAAACATATCAAACATTTGTTTAGAGGAAAGTTGAATACATCAAAGTCATTCATTTGAAAGATACGAAATACACTGTATATTCATTTTTAAGTTCACTTAATAGTAAATCTTTCCTATAAATAACGAAAGCGAAAATTGGAAAGATTGCAACTGAAGTGAATAATTATATGATGATCAACAGACTCTGACTTTGAATATCAACTACTATATTAAAAGAATTTTTCATAAGTAACATTTAATTAGTCTAAGAGTACCTGCAGGAATCAGATTACCTAAACTTGATGGTAATATTCCAAAATGGAATGATTAAGACTGTTTTTGCAATCAATAATTTTGAATTTAAAGACCAGTCATGAGAAATTATAGTGATCCACCTTTTCCTCTCTTTTATAAGAAAAATTGTAGTGTTATAAAGAGGTAGGTTTACCTCCCTTTACGGGCTGGCCATTGACCCCCTCTTTTCATACTTACCTGGGTATAAGTGTTTAATATATAGTCGATTCTCATTAGATTATAATATAATGGTGGTCACATATTAAATATCTCAATGCTGGAGAAAATAAAACATCAATTAATATGGAGTTAACTGAAATCAGCAATATACTAGTAACTTATAATGAGTTGTCAGTTTCTCTCTGATTATGCAGGTTACTTCCCTTTTCTACACAGGTAACATAAGCTAGTAAAAGTAAATGTTTAAAGCAATTTCTTAATGTTTTGAAATACAAACTACAATAAACTTAACATTTTTAGTCAAAAAAATCAAAAAGATAAATAATCAAGTCAAAATATTTCAACACAAAATTCGATATATTCCATGAACATTATTTAAAAACAAAAAGAATCAAATGATATATATAAAATCTCTAACTGAGCTGTGCTTTCAAAATGTATCAAATTCTAATTCAGCTACAAGTCTAAATAAAATAAAAATAAATAAGTATGCTGGATGGTCATCAGCATTAAACTAATTTCTGAGAGCTTTATAAAAAAATCATAGATAATGGCTTATAAATATAGTATGTGAACATTTGCAAGTATTTCATTTTCAGGTGCATCTATTGGTTAATTTGTTGACCACCCAGCCTGTTTAAAGCCTCAGCAATTGTGATATCTACAATGCTGCATGAGGTTGATTATAAAGTAATTACATAAAGACTTGAATTATATGTATGATAAGAATATTGACATGCACTGCAATTGTTATTACATTTGCTCTGAAAAAATATATTAATTCATGTACACTGTAAAAGTTTATATTTTCTTGTACTCCAGTATTGTTCTGCAGGGAATAAATGACACAATTTAGACACAGTAGAGTACTAACATTAATAAACTTACAATATTTAATTCTATACAGCAATTTTTTCATGAACAGATGATATTTGGGGAATTTACTTCATTAAACTATAGAATACAGTATTAAACATATATCAAAGATACCAATTACTTGATGCAAGTGTAATATATATTTCTAGTACAACTCTAATCATTATATTTAGCAGAACTCATTAATTTCTTTAAATTAAACTTTGTAAACAATTCATGTAATCTTAAAATTTTCCTGTATATTCAAAATACCAAGTTCATGATATTCATGTATCATTAAAGAATCTAAACAGTAAGGGTAAAACTATATAACTCACACATCAATACAGTATATACATAATTAAATAAATTAACACATAATACAATGATCATCATTTTTTTTGTCATGAATAATTGTCATTCATGGTACATGAATTTTCCTTAATATGCAACATACAAGTATTTTGTACATTTATTAATTGTCTGTTGAAAATTAATCCATAATAAAAAGTCATAATGAACGATTCCTGTTTAGTCCAATTGATTTGTAATCATTAATAAGGCAAATTATTTAGGCTATTCCATGCATGCATATAAAAATAGTATAAAGTATACATATGCCGAAAAACAAACAAAATTTTACATCAAGTAATTGGTGCCTATAAGATACTGTATACAGGGAGATATTCCCCCCATTTTATTTTTCCCCTGTCATCCATCTTAGAGGTAAACAATGTTAAAACAGGGTAAATTAAAAGAACAGTGTGATTTCTTCAATAAAACTGTGACTGGGGAAAATTTAAAACGTTGCAAAATTGTGTGAAAGGGTAAAAATAACACAACCAGGGCGAATATAACCCTGTATACAGTAATCAATGTACCAAATGTCACTAAGTGACACTGACACATTGGTAGGTGGGAGAGGGGACAAGATGACATATCTCCCCCAAATAAGTATTAATGCGTCCCTTATATCATATTTACAAAGTATATGTACAGTAAACCATTTTATGGTCTGACCAATATGCCTCAATCACATCAGTTTCACAATGAGGGAAGTTTGCGAAAATCAAATCAAGTTGTGAACCTGAATCATGAGTTGCCTTTTTTACCAACTGTGTGCATTTTAAATTCAACTTCATAAAATTCAGAAATTCTTTGTGACCTGTAAACAAATCAAAATTGAAATCTCCAAGAATTATCAATTTTTTCTCTGTGTCTACAAAAGGTTTTAAGTGCAACATAACTTCACGTTCAAATTCTTTAAAAGAACATGCTGGGAACTTGTATAAAACAACTATCTGCACTTCTCCAAGGTCTCTGAAATTTATTAAAGCTATGATGAATTCAAGCAAAGTGTTGCTGAATTTTGAGATACATGACATCAAATGGTCTTGTTTAACGTATAATGCTGTTCCATGATGAGGACGATTGCTGTCACTTCTCTTTTCATGATTAAACAAAGTCAAGTAACCTTCCATCATAAAATTCTGTTCATCATTGATGGTTAATCTTGTTTCTGAAAAACCAATAACATCTGATGCTGCAACATTGGGTTCATTTTTAATTTCATCAAAATGTTTGTGAAGAGATCTTGCATTATGAAACATAATTTTTAGTTCGTTCTGCTCCGTTTTGTACAATGGAAGATAACACAGTTTCAGAGGTGCTTCCTTCCTCATTCTTTCCATTTCTTCTACAACTTTTTCATCAACAGTTAATGCTTGCTCATTGAAATTCAGAATATGCAACTTGTCAACAGACCTAACTCTACTTAGAGCTACATAATGAATGTGTGGTGTTTTCCTCGTCCTTGTCTGAGACAAATCTACTACAATTTCATCAACAGTGCATCCCTGGGCCTTATGAATTGTCTTACCAGCAGCTGGTCTTAAAGGAAACTGTATTCTTTGATATGTAGTTGAATTGAAAACAAAAGATCGCTGACAGTCAAATATTGGTGTCCAATCATCCATAACATCATCATGGAAAAGATGTCTGTATTTCTGTCGAGCAATTCTCCCTACTGTAGAATCTAAAAACTTCACCCAAACTATACTTGGCCTTGATACACCAGGTAATCTGTTTTCAACAAGAAATACAGTACATGATGAACCATTTGTCAAACCATCAGTAACATCAATATTAACTGTAATGTCATATATCATTCCAATGGCTAAGGTTAGTCTTGACATGAGATTTGCAGTTTTGCTTACATCATCTTGATTTTGCAATGATCTGAGTAGTCGGTCCTTCACAGACTTACTGTGGTCTTGGTGGACACTGTCAACAGCTTTCACGATTACTTTTTCACCAGGAAGTTGCTCTATAAGTTTATTGTTATATTCATCTACTTTTGCATTCATTGTGAAAAGATGGGGAGCATTGTGTGGATAATTTGGACTATTTTCAGCAATGATGCACTTGTGAATTATATCCAAGTCCTCAGAAGTCATCTCATTGTGACGAAGACGGTTCAAAAGCTGTGCAAATTCTAAATCATCCTTTTGTCGCATTACTTCATCTAACTCAAATAAGGTGAAGTTTTCTTTCCAAAGATTACATGCAAGTGCTTGGGCATTTTGTTTTAAATCCTGAAAAATCCATCCATCCATGATTGGTTTCAGTTGAAAGAAATCTCCAACAGCAATAATACTAATGTCTCCAAAAGGCCTCTTCAAACCAGTAAGAAGCTGAAGTCTATCGTTGATGAATTCCAACTTTGCATTGCCAACCATTGAAATTTCATCTATGATGACAATTGACAAATTTCTGTATTTAGTTCTAAATGTGTTCAGTTCATCACAATGCATGTTTTGCTGCCTTTGGTTAATTTTCTGATGAAATGCAGAAGCAATTGTTTGACCACCAATGTTAAATGCAGCTTTACCAGTGTATGCACAAAGAAGAATTCGTATATCGTCTGGATTTTCTCCCTCCTTAGCACATAAATACCGATGTAAAGCTTGATAAAGTGCTCTGATTAACACTGACTTTCCAACGCCTGCACCTCCTGAGAGATATGCATGAATAGGTTCCTGTTTACATTTGATCCATTGCATAACATGATTGAAGAATTCACGTTGTTTCAAATTCAGACTGGCTACAAGCTTTAAATACTCATCATCAGGTAATCTAACAGAACTCTGCTCACTCAGTTGTCTTGTTGATGGAATTCCAACATCAATTCCTATATCATACTCTCTCTGTTCAATTGGCCTTTCAGGATTAAAGTGAACAAATTTTTCAGAGTCAACATTTCCTTCATATTCATCATCTGCCTCACATTGTTGAGCACCAGGAGCTAATTCATCATATGCTTCCGTCAAATCATCTTGCGCCATCTGTTCTGCCTGCTCAATCGCATCAGCATTTTGTTCATACTGTCTGATTTTCTGAGCTAAGAAAAATTTCTTCAGGTTAAATGACTGCTCAAAGCTCTGCTGTCCACACAGAAGATCAGAACTTTCATTTCGCCATGGAGTGAACAGCATTAGTTTTTCTCTATAGTAATTTTCTGGGTCTGTCTTTAAACTATAGCGCACATATCTTATAACTCTTGGCGTTTTTCTGCGCTTGATTTTGATTCCATTTTTCAACACAACTAACGTGCTATCATCTTTAAATTCACTTTCAGTATCAGATCCACTGTTTTCATTTTCTGACTGGTGTGTCTCATCATCATTTGTTTCCATTTCAGACAGCTGAGTTACATTTTCTTTTGGGAAAACTACATCTATCTGTGATACATAGTCAGCTAAACACCAGTTTTCAAGTTGTTTTGGACGTTTTGCATATCTTTTGACTATATTACTGCATTCTATGTCTGTGGAGTTGGCATTCAACTTTTCAAGTTCTGAATCAGGTTTGACAAGTATTACACGGTCATCAACTGGAGATGTGTTTATAAACATTACGTCTCTTGATGCTTTTGTAAGTGGCATTTGCAAAACCAAATATGCTGCTTCTTGTGCTCCGACTTCAACACTGTTCAGAAATTGATTTCCAATGTGTCTTACTTGTCTCTTAATGTCAAGATTGCCCTCTCTTGCTTCTTTGGCAGCTCTACTCAGAAGATCACTCATACCCCTTTGGGATTTACTTATGTATGAGACAATGTACATTGCACAAGCATATGGATCCAATACATACTGAATGTCAATATTAGCTGCCCATGCATGAAGAAGGGTACTGTTGTAAGCATTCACTCTAAGATCGCAGGGTTTGCGCTTCAGAAATACTTTGGGTCCTCTCAAGGAACTTCTGATGCATTTGATATAATCATCTTCAGATAGCTGTACTACATCCTGCAAGAACTCTTGAAAACTGAAGCTTTCATCACATCCATTTTTTAATTCATTCATTTTGTCCTGCATAGCTTTATACATCTTCTTGTATTTCTCAATTTCACAGTCTAAAGGTTCTAATATCATTGTAGTTTGGAGTGGTGGAAGTGGAAATCCAAATCTACAAACAGCCTTTCCCTTTTTTTTGCATGTTTGCGAGTGTTTATGCACCTGTAATTCTATCATCTTGTCTTCTGTATTTCTTTCACATTTTAAGTAGCTATCAACAAATGCAACAATTTCCTTTTCATCATTTTCCAAGTATTTTGGGGCATTTTCAATCCAAACAATCATGTGAACATGTGGTGATCCCCTTTGTTGAAATTCAACCCTATAGAAGAAGTCCTGTACCTTGCCAATAGGATGATGATCACTCTTAAGCACAGTATTCAAAAAAGTACGAAAACGATGATCAAAATACCTTGTACATGTAATTGGGTCTTTCTGAACTAACTTTGATTTTTCAGTCCATGTCATGCTCTCGATTTCAGAATCTGTATACTCTCTGCCATCGTTTAAAACTCCCAGTGCCCTTATCAGATCATTCCATCGTGTATCTGCAGCAGAAAAGGACATAAACCAAGTTGGTAGACCAAGTTGTCGTATCATTGCAAAAACATCTTTCTTCCTTGTTTCAAGATAAGGAGGAGAATTTCTCAACTGTTTGAATACATAAAATCCCTCATTGTGTCTGACTATGTTGTTAATTTGATCAGGATTTCTTACTTCATTTGCAGTAAAGGTTTTCCCCTTTGTTTTGCATTTTCTAAGGGCTAAATTGCATTTGTCTGTTACCTGTTTTAGTTGAATCTTTTTCAATTTGAAAAACAAATTTGGTACAGACTGTGCAGCACGTCTATCAACACTTCTTAATTCCCACTTGGCAATATCAGCATATGAAACGGGTACTTGACGCTGATTGTTTTCTACTCTTCCTTTACCACAAAATATTGTTGGAAATGACAAATATTCAGCCATTTGATCTTGATACAAACTAATTGGACGTTGTCCCTCTCCTGGAGCAAATGTGAAGATCTGATTCATATCAAATGAGTCACTGTCTAGTAGTGTATCACAATTTCCATCCTTACCACTACCATCAACTTCACAGAATTCGTCCGTGTCTGATTCATCTGATTGGTCACGCAATGTTGAATCCTGTTTGGTGTGGCCCTCTATAAACTCTCTCATTAATTCGCTTGCTGAATTGGTAACTTCATGAAACCAGTTGTCATCTATGTTTATATTTGAATTCTGATAATATTCACTGTTTTTCATTAACCAATGTAAAGCAATCAAAACCTTGGTAGGTCGGATATTTTCATGAGAATAAGAGTGCTGAAAAGATAGTTTTCTTTTTAGCTTGACAGGTATTGTGATATTTTCATCAAGTCTCCTAGGAAGGCTATTGATTGTTGGCTGTATGTCAACTGGCACATTTACAACATTTCCTTTTACAGAGTACTGCCCTCCTCTTGGTAATTCTCTTATCTGCATGAAAGGAATTCTTAAGGATACAAGTCTTTCTTCCAATGGTAACAAATTTAATTCACTTGGTTTTTGTATCCATGTCATTCCATTTGCAAAAGAGAGTTTTGGAGTCTGACCTTCTTTCAAGTTTGAATTGCAGGTGTTGCAAATCCATTCCTGCCCATTTACGGACTTTGTATTCGTAAGATATTTCCTTTTGATTTCAGCATCCAACAAAACATTATTGACATTTGAAACACTTTCATGAAACCATGTCTGTTGGCAACATGTGCATACAAACACAGGACCCAATCTTACATTGTTGTGAAAATTGTCAACACACTCCACTGCATCAACTCCATATTTACTTTTTCTGTGTCTTTGTTTTTCAGTTTCAATATAATCCAAATTCTTACGTGAGTGTGCCTTTGATTCTTTTGCAGAAATATTTTCCGATATTCTATATTCTTCATTTCTTCTCTTTTCTTTCATCTTCAATCTCTCTTTTTCTAACTGGTTAGGATTTTGTCTCACTTCCTTTTTCTTCATGAAATCTCTTATTTGCTCATCATGCCTGTACTCTTCTTCTTGCCTTTTAATTCTCTTACTGGCCCTTTCCTTGTTTTTAAACTCTGGATCTTGCCGTTTGTTTCTCATACCGTCTCTTTCCTTGTCTTTATACTCTGGATCTTGCCGTTTGTTTCTCATACCGTCTCTTTCCTTGTCTTTAAACTCTGGATCTTTTCTCTTGTTTCTCTTGCTGTCCCTTTCTTTTCCTTTGTAATCTGTATCTTGTCGCTTGCTTCTCATACTGTCTCTTTCCTTGTCTTTAAACTCTGGATCTAGTCTCTTGTTTCTCTTGATGTCCCTTTCTTTTCCTTTAAACTCTGGATCTTTTCTCTTGTTTCTCTTGCTGTCTCTTTCTTTTCCTTTATACTCTGGATCTTGTCGCTTGTTTCTCATACTGTCTCTTTCCTTGTCTTTAAACTCTGGATCTTGCCTTTTGTTTCTCTTGCTGTCTCTTTCTTTTTCTTTATACTCCGAATCTTGTCGCTTATTTCTCATACTGTCTCTTTCCTTGTCTTTAAACTCTGGATCTTGCCTTTTGTTTCTCTTGCTGTCTCTTTCTTTTTCTTTAAACTCGGAATCTTGTCTCTTGTCTCTCTTACTGTCTCTTTCTTTTCCTTTATACTCCGAATCTTGTCGCTTATTTCTCATACTGTCTCTTTCCTTGTCCTTAAACTCTGGATCTTGTCTTTTGTTTCTCTTGCTGTCCCTTTCCTTGTCTTTAAACTGTGGATCTTGTCTTTTGTTTCTCATATATTCTCTCATGTAATCCTTTTTATCTTTCCTTATCTCTGTTGTTTTTAAATGACCAGTACTACTACCAACAGATTGTTTGTTTGTGAAAGTGGTTGTTGACTGATCTAATCTACAATATTGATGTACACTTTGATTATTGCTAGGGAAGCTATGAATAAGTGTATGAAAGGCAACAGGCATCACCTCAAATTCAGTTGCAAATTCAATGTGCATACTTTCATACATTGCATACAGAAACCCTACCAAATCATCTAGGCAGCAACTGTGTCTCATCAAAGACTTTCCATCACAATCAGACAAACCATTTTCCCCATGAGAATGCGAGTCAAAAAAATAAAAATCATTGTCTGAAGCTTTGTACAGTGCTGAACATATTGAGCCAATCATTATCAATATATATCTAGATAATCCCAATGCCTGTTGCAGACATTCATGTAGAGTTTGAATATGATTTTTGTTATCATCTGTAACTAATAAACCAAACAATGTATCAAACTTGTCAACCATGTGGTGATTTTCACCAGAATCAATATGAATTGGTAGTTCATCAAACATCAGTAATCTACTTTTCAGTTTTCCAGCACTCTGAAGATTCTTCACAACTGTGTTGTACAAATTATCTCCCTTGAGCAGAGTCTGATCTAAAAAGGAACTAGTAAATGAAAAATTTTCATATGAATTTGACAACATCATAAGTGAATTGCATGTACACTGATTACCTCTTGAAAATGATGAAAACCTCATACTTCCCTGGTGGAAAGACCCAAACACCAGATTATCTGAATTCTGGTGCATACAATTACCCTGTAGTGCATGTGATGTTTCTTTTGGAATATTGTTCATTGTAAACTGAGTAATATTCTGAGTTGTAATCTGAGAGAAATTCTGAGTAAGCAACTGAGATGAATTCTGAGTAAAAATCTGAGATAAATTCTGTTTCAAAGTGGTCTCAGGGAGAGCCGCAGAGACCACTGTCACAGGGGTGGTAGAGATCACCCCTGCCGGTACAGATGTCATAGGTGTTAGGACGTGGCCTACACCCAGAGGCACAGATGGTTGGACGTGGCCAACATCTGTGGGGTACTTGTCACCCACATCTGCCTTAGATGATTTCATCTTCTTCACCGCAGCTTTCTTCCAAGTCTTCTTCCTAGGCATTCTGTGATCTACAAAAAATACAAGAATGTTATAATCTATACTATACAAGATTAATTAGACTTGCCTATACTTGATACATACACTCATTCTTAAATTAATAATTCTGCCATCACCGATGACACTTTCAAAAATAAATAGCAGTAGGTTCTGGCACAAAAAAGATCTCTTCCTGCTCAATGGTCCCGAGTGCCAAGTTAAGGACAAAATCAGCAGCTCTCCACCGCCAAGTGGTGGCATCTTCACATGAGTGAAAAATTCTCGAGGGACGTTAAACAATATACAATCATTTAAAAAGGGATGCAAGTTACATGTAATTGGTAAACCATTTTCACATAAAACTTACCTCTAAGATGTTTCACACATTTTCAGAAATTATATGTACCATATATATTATTACATTTATGTAAGTTTTCTAGTTATGAGCCGAACAGGATTTTTCCATATTTGGCCATAGCATCTTTATTAAAGGCCAGAGCGACCTACTTTTTGCGCAAGACACATCATCTACCCAAGAATTATCAGTTGACCAAGTTTGATAATCCTAGGCCTGAAAGTATTGAAGTGCTGTTATGAGCCGGACACAAATGGACAGATGGACGGACATGAAGCCTATAACATAATACGTCCCATCTTAAGGGTTTTCCAAACACATACAGCTTATGTTCTCATATAATTGAGCATTACTTTTAACAAGCATATCAACCTTTACAAACTGACCAGGGATTAAAATGTAATTTATAAAGAATTTTTAAAATAATAATTTCACAACTTTCAAAATATTTTTCCCAAGATTTTAATATGTAGCTGCACCAAAAATGTTATCTTACCCTATCGTCTATTTTTATGCTCACAGAATATCCATAAAAATCTAATTTAATCGATCAACATATTTTTTAGAGAAATTAATTTAATTTATAAACAAGCTAATTCAGAGAATTCGTGTCCCCCGCTTAGGGAAAAAGTCCGATCTCCCTGACTGAATTTGTAGAATTATTAAATGAATACATGTATACTCAAGCAAATAAAATACATGATTGTCAATATGCGTATAAAGATTTGATTGCTTATTCTTTATTATGTGTATAGAAGATTCTTTTTATATGGAATATTTATCACACTGTAATTATGATTTTATTACTTCATAAATTTTTCTTTTCACATACTGAATACTATCATTTAAAAGAAGAAAGAAAAGTTTAAAAAAAAAAAAAAGGATCGTCCGAGATTCGATCCCGAGACCTCTCACACATGAAGCGGGAGACATACCACTAGACCACGGAGTCGCTTTGAATGAAGTTAAGTATATGCAGAAGTGAAGTCACATACATGTTTATATTCATGTTCGATATTGTCAAAATTTTACACAATCCATGGTGTTTGATTTATTTAGCCTTTATCAAACAGTTCTAAAAGATGCAATAAGAACATAAAGTCCGCCGAGATCCTGTTTTATACGCAATAACTCTCCGCATGCCCCTGTGCTAAAAATAGCGACATGTAATACTATAAATACTAATAAAACAAACGGGGCGGGGCACTTTGAGAGGGGTGAGAGAGGTCCTAGGGAGTTTTGGTATAAAATTACATTGCATAAGCTAAAAATCTTCTTGAAATATTGCCCGGAAATGATAGTGTTACACACAGACACAATGTATAAATTTACGACCTTGAACTTTGACCTTTTGACCTCAAAATCAATAGGGGTCTTCCTTAGGCCACAGGAAATTGTTATGTAAAATTTCATTGCAATAGCTCAAATGGTTCTAGAGATATCGTGTGGAAACGAAAGTGTTATAACAGAACAGACAGAATTTGCTTATTTATGACCTTGACCTTTGACCTTTTGACCTCAATATCAATAGGGTTCTTCTTTAGTCCATAGGGAGTTGCTATGCCAAATTTCATTGCAAAAGCTCAAAGGGTTCTCGAGATATCGTGTGGAAACGAAAGTGTTACAGACAGAAAGACGGACGGACGGACAGACGGACACACCCAAATTAATATCCCCCACTTTTCAAGCGGGGGTCAAAAATTAATAAAGCTCATTTTCTCTCAAATACATCTAGAGAACAAGAGATGTTTGTAAAACACTTATGCCCCCATCATCCCAAATTGGAACTTTTTAATTTCTAAGTCCAAAAGGGCACAACTCTGTCAAAAATGGTGCGGTGGTACCCAAAACAGAAAATGATCTAGATATACCTCTGATAAATCAGTACGCTAAATTTCATTTCAGTATGTGCAACGGTTGCTAAGAAAATAAATGGAAACTGCAAATAATTGAAATTTTTCAAAGTCCAAGGGGTATAACTCTGTCAAAAATGGTGCGATCATACCCAAAATAGAACTTGACCTAGATATTCATGTGATATATCTGTATACAAAATTTCATTTGAGTAGGTGCAACGGTTGCAAAGAAAATGAACGGAAACTAAGTGAACCAACAGACACACGGCAGCAAAGCAATATGACCTCCCTTCATCGAAAGGGGGGCAAAAAATAAAGGAAGACTCAATTTGTATATAAGAAACATCAATGAATTAGATTACACCAAATAATTAAATTAAATTAAATGCACTAATGTAGAAAAAATATTTGCAAAATCATTGGTATCAAAGTTCCTTTTTGGATTTATCTCTCCTGTTGCCCAGGACTCAAAAACTTTGGCAAGTCTCCACAATAGTTACTCATGATTGACTACTGAACTAGACAGAAATACATGTAAAAGAGGAAAACAAGAAACGCACACTATTTCATTAATATCTATAAACACAATGAGATAATGTATTATTGAAACACACAAATTAGAGTGCAAAAATAACAACTTTCAACACAGACACTGTTGACGATCATATGTCAGTGGGTTGATTAACCTGAAAGTATAAATAACCTGTAAGTTCTCGTCATACCGGCACTCGTTGTTTACAAATTATTATGTAACATAAACCCAGTTGTTTGTCTGTCTTTAATAGAAAAAAAGGACATCTTTTATTATCCGTCACTCCGTGACCATGCCATGTGTTCATTGTTATGAGTGTCCTGCATATGTTCTCTTTCAATGACTCTCTTACAAGCAGTTTCCAGGCAATTTTCCGATGCAAAAACTAAATAAAACTGGAATAAAAGAATTTTTTCTCTATATATGTCACAAGTCACATGGTGTGGAGGACCCTTAAGACGGCGCATAAAAACACATAACTGATAATTATGTATCTCAGTGTAGTCTACTTGCATGCGAAAATATTTACATTTGCAAATGTTTTCCCTTATATAACACTATTTGAACAAGATGTTTTAACATCTCTGTAAAATATGTTCATCATGTGACCATAAATTGATTGTTTATTCATAAGAGATCTACATAATTTCATAGTGAAGTCATAAGCGATTGACGTTATCAACACATTCAATTTATACCGTAGAGTTTTCAAAAAAAAAAAAAAAAAACTTCATGGATCTCAAACTTAAAGCTGACATGAATTCTTTAAAAAAGCAACATTTACATCCTTGTACAATTTGTTTAGCCGTATTCCGCCATATTTCTTTCAGATGTGTGTAACGATATATACCCAAAAGCGCTCGTTACAGTTGAATGATTTTTTGGTTTGGGTATCATTGTGCACATCTCCGATGGTAAAGCATATGAGAACACATGAGGAGATCAAGACATTTCAAAACCACAATAAACAACATAATAATCATATTTCTGAATAATTATTGATTTGAATCAAAAGAAAAAATGCAAGTTTGGTGAGAAATTTAGATGCACGTCACGCATACGTTTTTTTTCAGGGCGCCAATTTTTGCAGAATAAACTTGAAATAAAAAGCAGTAAAATCTGCAGACACATTTTGAAATTATATCATTTGAATGGAACAACAACCAATCTTTGAACTATGCAATTAGTGCATATCGAGAAATAAACGTACCCATACCTGGTAATAAGGTTACTGCATCCGTTCAAACAAGTAAGTGATATACACCCTAATTCCATTTATTGAAATATGCATCACAAAAAAGAAATAAACTCCGTAAAAGCTCAAAAGTACACACTGTCATTACTCCGAAGATTTTTTATTGCTGATCAGATTTTGGTCAGGGAAAATATCACAAGTGGAAAGATAAGTTATTTGGTATTTGCACGGCTGAAGGGGGGGTGTATTATAACTGCTGTTCATAAGCTATAATTGTGAATTGTCTATCTAAATGTAGTTCTAATATACATTCTATACAAAGTCATGTATATAGTCTGCAGTTGGTTTGCGTCGCAAAATTCATTTGTCAATGAAACTGATTATTTTAGTACTACAAATCTAAACCAAGTAATTTGATGCAATTATTTACTTCAAATCTTAAAAGCAGTTAACACAATTTTTTTTATGTGTACATTACGTTATTCAACAGACAAACACAGGAAGAAATGCCATCCCCTGTTCAGATTGACATCTAGGCATTTGATTTTTAGGCGGGGGGGGGGGGGGCGTGCAAAAATTTGACATGACCGTTAAATAAATATTCTTGGAAGACAAGCCGAATTCAATTTTGAATTTTTTTTAAATGTCACACTCCTATGTGCATTTTGAGGAATGTATAAATGTTTTATAATTATGTTGTTATAGAGATTCATCGAGATTTCAGTATCCCTGCCTGATAGTCTTTTAGTTTTTTTTTGTATAAAAATAATTTCTGTAGGAATTTGGGAGATAATTTTAAAAGCTATAGGGTAGGGATTCTTGACACTGGTTGAATACGGAAATTTTTATTTACTCTTTTGTATATTGAACTAACTCTCTCTCTCTCTCCATCTCTCTCACTCTGTAACCATCCCTTAGGGCAATAATAGGTATAAGACCCTACGCACTTTGCTGTAATTTATTAAGCCTGGACAATTTTTTTTTGCAGGCGGGATGTCGAAACCATAAATTGAATAATAATTTAAATTTGGACAGAATTAACCCAAACGGCCAAATTGAAAGAGAAACTAGAGGTATTGTGAGCAATGAGCTCACTAAATGATGCCACCCATATGGTTATAATGGCAAAGTCCATATTTTGCTGTTGTCGCTAAACCCAAAATACGTGTCGGATCAAAAAGTAAAATAGTGCACAATGTGTGTTTTAGTCACTAAGTGGTATAAGAGGATTTGCGGATAAGAGATGGGTACCCCAAAGCGTAACAGACCGACGGACGGACATAACTATAACTATATACCCTCCCACTTTTCAAAATCGGGGGATTTAAACGTGAAATATACATCACAGGAATGGGTACATTGGGAACTTTCTCAAATACCTTCTCAAACGCATTGGCATCGGAAGCAAATTGAAAGTGTGTGTGTGTGTGGGGGGGGGGGGCTAAGTAAAAATTTTTTTTTTATACGTTCAAAAAATCTGATGGGGAAATGTCCTTTTCCAACACACGAATATCATATTTCGTGTAGGGAAAGGGGGGAGGTAGGTTCAACTTCAGTAACAAAATTTTTCTCCAAACAATTTCCTCTTGTGTGTCTGTGGAAAGTGTGTGTGTGTGGGGGGGGGGGGGGGGGGGGAAAAAAAAAAAAAAAAAAAATGGAAAAAAATTTGTAAAAAAAAAAAAAAAAAAAAACTATTAATTTAATTTACATTAAATCTGGTCAGCGCAACTTCTTATAAACCACTGACAGAGTTTTGTCGTACTTTCGAAATATTTATAGGAGTCAATGTTTGTCAGACACATCACCAGGAAATTCCGAATTCTTTATTTTTTCGGGAATTTCCGCACTTTTACATTTAGATTTTGGCCATTCTTGAATATAAAGATGAGCATGTCAGCGCAATTCCTCATAAACCGCTGCACACAATTTCGTCAAACTTTGCAGAATATGTGATAGGATATAACAAGAAAATTACGATTCCTTAATTTATTTTTTTTCTGGGAATTTCAGCACTTCGACTTTTGGGGGAGCGTGGGGTATGTTTTCATTCATTGTACATAAAATTATAAATAACTTTAAATCAAATTATATTAGGTCTAATAAAGCCAATGACTTTCCTTAAATTATTTTTAAGGTTTAATATGCATGTTTTATTACACCCCCCCCCCCCTCCTATCACAGGAAAATATCTTCAAAAGGTGAATGATTCGTAATAATGCATGCTTTATTATAAATTTAATGAAGTTAAACCATGTAATCATAAATTTATTTGCAACATTTAAGACAAGAGTAATGTTTAGTTTTGAAAAAATCACTTGCATTTTACTGACTTTCACCCTGAAATAAAATGATATGTTCCAAGCATCTTTTACTGTTGAGTTAGCAATTTACTGAGTGACCAATTATAATTCTTTCGACATGTGCACATCCCTGACGATAGCAGTTATTCAGGTAAATGTTTTAAATGGATTTTTGCACACCCGTTTAGTGTATTTTCATTGCAGCAAATGCATTCAAAAATAATTTAATTCTTAGTTCTATTGTGGTATTGGTCAGTTTATTCAGTTTATGGACTTCTAAAAACTGTAGATGTGTAATGTTGACAGCCAGGCTCACTCAAGTGAAACAATTCTTCAAGGCTATATATAGCAGGTATGGCCACCGATAAATATGGCGGAATTGAAGAAATATGGCGGACAAGGGCGTTAGTACGTCGTACAAAGATGAAAACTGATGCCTTTTTAAGAGTTCATGGTATCTTACTACATGTACTTGAAATAAATCAGTCACAAATGTAACTGTGTGTACTATATAACAAGTTTTTGGCATTGCCGAAACTACGTAATTGAATTGAAATTTGTTGTTTGTCATGGCGACTCATTAATGACCAACACATATTTAATTACATACAATTTTTCAGCAAGTCTGTCCACAGGTAACATGTAAAGACAACATCACGTGTGGGTTTTCAACAATGGGTTGGCCAGAAAATTTTGAAAATTCTGTGGGCAAACTCGCTGAAAAATTGTACGTGATTAAATATGTGTGTGTCATTTGATTGGTTGCTTAGGGAGTCACGATGGCAAACAACGAATTATAGTTCACATTAAGTATGTATGTATGGCAATGCCAAAAACTCGTTCTGTAGTACACATACACATAGTTAAAAAATCCACTCCTCAACTCATTTTGGAGTTAGAAAGAGGTACTCCTACAAACATGTAATATCTGACTGGTATTTATGTCAGTGACGTACAATTGACTTCAATTGTTCTAATTCAAACTTCACATGTTTTCACAAGCGTCAGAATATTTAATACAATAAATAGCAAACTAAAAAAATATATGTTTTAAAATTATGTATCTATTTCATTTTAAATGTGACATTTTTCGTGGGCCACATCATCATAAACCCTTGGGTGATCTCATTTTCACTTATCACCCGACGGCAAACTAGCTGAAATACCCCTGTAAAATATGCTAATTTGCTGTTTATAGTTAACCAATCAAAAAGTTGGAACTCTTCAATTTTATTTTTAAAAAAATGTTTATTAGCTAAGTTTGCTATTTATGGTATTAAATATTTTTTTTTTTTTTTTGTAGATTTGACTCTTGATTTTATAAAATACATAAAACAACAATTAACAACATGTATTATAAATTACATTTTGCTACTCTTTATTTTTGCAAATTGCCAGGAACCTTGTAGTGATATTCCTTTCCAAAATCGACACAAAATCACATGCATATGTATGTTATGTGTAGGAGGTTTTTTTCTGCAAAATTTTATAAATAAACAAGTTGTACTGCTACCTTTATTAATAATAAATTATCCGGATCCTTTATTAACGTTCTGAAACGACTGGTGGAACTAGATACAGGATTTGCACTTATTTACGTTGCGTAATATTGTACACAAACTATAAAGTTTTCTTCTTCTACGTATGTTTAATAAATAGATAATATTTTATAACCTCTTTTAACACTACTAAAACGTAGCAGTAACCTGTTCTTTTTCGAGCGACTTTATAAACTGCGCAGTATAATCGCTGCGCTGAAATACTCTGCAATAATCCTATATGAATAAATATACTCATGGTTATAATTATTCCGATAAATTCTACACTTTTCAAACCTTATATAATGACACCAACAATAAGCAAAGAAGATCAATATTTTTGTCTCTGATCCGCAACTTTCGTCTACTGTCTTCCACAACTTTACTGTTTACATCAAATATGGCTGACGCCTCGTGATCAGATATTGGTACACCGCGCCCGATCGTAAAAAATAAACAAACTCAGCTGCTCTATTGATTTTATTCCTGACGGCCACAAACAGCCAAAATTGATACGCATTTAATAATGCAGAATCACTCACTACCTGAGGGTGCTTCCATATAACTATAACCAATAATTGCTTTGCTGTTCTTGTGAAGAAGATTTTTTAAAGATTTTCCCAATATACTTCTATGTAAAATTTTGATCGACCATTGTGGCCCCACCTTACCCCAGGGGGTCATGATTTGAACAAACTTGAGTTTACATTACTTGAGGATGCTTCCACACAAGTTTCATTTTTCTTGGCCCAGTGGTTCTTGAGAAGAAGATTTTTTAAAAATGCCATAAATTTTTCACAAATTCATAATTATCTCCCCTTGGAAGGGAGCGTGGCCCTTCATTTGAACAAACTTGATTCCCCTTCACCCAACGATATTTTGTGCCAAGTTTGGTTGAAATTGGCCCAGTGGTTCTTGAGAAGAAGATGAAGATGTGAAAAGTTTACGACAACGACGACAACGACAACGACAACAACGACAGACAACGGACAAATTTTGATCAGAAAAGCTCACTTGAGCCTTCGGCTCAGGTGAGCTAAAAACTGTCACGGTCGAGTAATGAAGTATGATTCAATTACAATTTTTTTGGCCTTAACAGGTAAGTATTGCAAATTAAAGGCAAAATTGTAAGCAACTAGTACATTGATGTTAAGGTGTTGGACTTTTTGAAAAAATAAAAGTGGGCACTTAGAAATTTTGACAAGTATATATATACCCGAATCTTCGATTACAGGGACATAAAAAGAAATATAAAGAAGGCGTTACAAAAATGAAAATGTTTGTTCTGATTTTCATATTAAATTCTCTGAAAGGTATACTCAAAACTGAGTAAAAGGGTGGAGTAAAACAAGAATTAAAGAAATGTAATGAATACTGTGTGCTAAATCAAAAGGTTATTGCATTAGAATGTGTATTTTACGCTAGCCCATAGCTTTACAGAGCATATTTTAGGTGTTTTACCCACCCCACCCCTTACTTATTTAGGAGGAAGTCGATTATCAACAAAAGCAACAACAACAACAACAAAAACTACTCTACCTTTATTTTTCTATAAGGATGGACTAAAAATAAGCTTAAAGTAATCTCCTATTCTACTAATTTTCAATGTTACTTTGTAACAATACTTTCAAGTATACCCCCACCAACATTTAAAGTATGCTTTAATCATGGCGAAGTAAATAATGATATGATAGAACTTGTGTGAAGGCTTAACTTCATTTCAATATTTTATCCAGAGCCTCTTTCAGTATTATTGAAAGGTATAAAGTTTTATTTATATTTCTGCTTTTCATTAATTTTTTTTTTTTATTTAACGTAATCTTCTCTTTGTGTGTGTGTGTGTGTGGGGGGGGGGGGGGGGGTTTCCTCCTCTTTCATTGTCAGATAGGATTTGCCAAACTTATACAAGCTAAAAGTTGAAATGAAGGAAAAATTAATTTTTCCCATTAAAGAGTATTTAAACCTGATTGTTGCATGGTTTGATTTCTAAAATTAAGTGGAATATCATTCTTTAAGCAAACATTACAAGGATGAATATTAAAAAGAAATTTTATTTACTCGACAATTTAAGAATCTCTTTTCAAAAACAATTTTAGTATTGAAAGACTACGTGAATCTCTTAATTATTTTATACAACTTTTTTTTATTTTTCTGGTTACAGAAAATGTAAAAATTAGTTTCGCTGTAAAAATATATCAAAGAGTGTACATGTATATTGTAAAAAGAATATTAAAAAATTAATTTCTTAATAAAGTTTATTCATACATTTAAAATTAGGGAAACGGTATCTCTCTCTCTCTCTCTCTCTCTGTGCAATTTGCCCTTTTATACCGGTAGTTCAAATGATGGCAAGAAGATGAAAGGATTATATTTGAAGTTGGTCCAGACGTCGCTCGAGCTTCCCGCCTTGATTTTCTCGGACATTCGGTTGTCATTATCGGTAGAGAAAACATGGAAGTGTCGGAGTATAAAAAGATAAAGTGTTTGTCCGAATGAAACCTCATTAATTCGAACAAATTACTATGTCAAATTATTTGTACGCACCGATTTGTCTGCTACAAATTTTTCCTTTTTCCAATTTTTCCTTTTTCCCAACAAATATTTTTTTTCTGAAACAACGTATCAATGAAGTCAGTAAAGGAAAAAAAATTATGTTCATAAATTTCATCTGCAGCGTGCGTTTGATCCATTAACATATACTATCTTTGATTTTCTAGGTTTGCTCCTTTATCAGAGAAATGGAGATTAATTGATTGATGTTAATTGCTTAAAACTGGTTTGTCAATAATTCGGCAGAGAGAAATAAGGAACTTTATTACCCCTACGTGCTAAGAAGAACAAAGATCAAATCTATTCAAAGTTCGAACAAATGCATGAATTACTCGAAGGAAGAACAATTATAATATACAGCATATTTTCCCTTTCACCTGTTATAAATTTTGTATCACTTTAAAGGGGGTCATTTTTCAATGGGGGTCAATTTTTTATAGGACTAATATATAAAATAATGAACTCTAGGACACTTTTTCTACAAAAAATGTTGTTTTTTTTCTACGGGCGGGGGGGGGGGGGGGTCATTTTTTGTCGTTGAAAAATGACCTCCCGGTCATTATTCGTCTTTACACCAATGACATTATGAAAACTGAGAATTCGCCGCCTCCATCTGGAGGCGGCATTCTCGGGTTGATTTTCGATACTTGCGAACCGAATTAAATGCTGAATTCAAAATTTATCAATGGTACAATGCCTTTAGACTCACCAACATAGTGTTCATAGGTAGTTTATAAAATATTCAGTCCAGTGACAATATTTTTCATACCATCGAGTTTTAAAATCTTGCAAGATTTGTATCGAAATGTGGAGTGATGTCTTCTTTTCATAGATATTGGTGAGTATACTAAAGGCATTGTGCTATTGATAAATTGTAAGTTTGGTATTTATTCTGTTCGCTAGTATCGAAAATAGGCTCCGGATGGAGACGGTGAAATTCCCAGTTTTCATAATCGCACCGGTTCTGACGTTTTCCTGGAACGTATCCTTTTTATTTTGATGATTCACGCGACAATCAAAATAATTAACAAGAGGCCCATGGGCCACATCGCTCACCTGAGCACCGTGGCTAGGAAAAAGTAGATAAATACTTAAATCCAAAAGTAGTCCAATGACCAATCATGGCTTTGCTATTCTTGGTAAGATGATTTTTAAAGAATTTTCTTATATATGCCTATGTAAAACTTTGATTGGCCATTATAGCCCCGCCCTACCACCGGGGGTCATGATTTGAACAAACTTGAATCTTCGCTACCTGAAGATGCTTCCATATAAATATGATCAATTATGGCTTTGTTACTCTTGAGAAGAAGATTTTTAAAGAATTTTCCTATATATTTCTATGTAAAACTTTGGTCGGCCATTGTGACCCCGCCCTACCCCCGAGGGTCATGATTTTGAACAAATTTGAATCTACACTACCTGAGGATGCTTCCATATAAATATGATCAATTATGGCTTTGTTAATCTTGAGAAGATTTTTAAAGAATTTTCCTACATATTTCTATGTAAAACTTTGGTCAGCAATTGTGGCCCCGCCCTACCCCCGAGGGTCATGATTTGAACAAACTTGAATCTTCACTACCTGAGGATGCTTCCATATAAATATGATCAATTATGGATTTGTTATTCTTGAGAAGAAGATTTTTTAACAAATTTCCTACATATTTCTATGTAAAACTTTGGTCGGCCATTGTGGCCCCGCCCTACCCCCGGGGGTCATGATTTGAACAAACTTGAATCTACACTACCCGAGGATATTTCCCCAGGTTTCATCTTTCCTGGCACAGTGGTTCTTGAGAAGAAGATTTTTAAAACATACCACCAAATTTTCATTAATTCCCAATTATCTCCCCTTGAATGAGGGCGAGGCCCTTCATTTGAACAAATCTGAATCCCCTTCACCCAAGGATACTTTGTGGCAAGTTTGGTTGAAATTGGCCCAGCGGTTCTTGAGAAGAAGATGAAAATGTGAAAAGTTTACAACAACGACAACAACGACGACGACAACGACGACAACGCCGACAACGACAACGACGACGACAGACAACGGACAAATTGTGATCAGAAAAGCTCACTTGAGCCTTTGGCTCAGGTGAGCTAAAAAGGAGTCAGTGGAGGTTTGATTTTTCATCAGACTGCCTATAGTATAGGCTATATTTAGTCAACAGAAGGCAAAGTAATGTTATTGGTAGTAATCTGATGATGACCTTTTACATATAGCTAGGAATTATTATTTGTGAGTCACGCACTGACCCGGTTGAGGCCACAATTTAAACTTCTCGTTTTTTTCAAATGTTCATTCC
>NW_026925424.1:0-25934 GCF_032062105.1 Saccostrea cuccullata | reverse complement strand
GGATCAGCCATCACAGGTTGAGATGATGACTCGGTCACCTCTTCAATCTGCCTTAGCTTCTCCACAGGCAGCTCCTGTAAAGGCTCTGGAAGTAGCAGTGCCACCTAGTATTATGGTCGAAGGTCCTAAATTCGACAGGGTCCGAATTTCGACGGTTTTGTTATTTTGTTTATATCCGGTTCGTTCTCGCGAGATCAGGCTGGTCTGTGTAAACATAGTACCCCAGTAGACTTGCGATCATATTACCTATATCATGGATGAAAATGCATTTCAGACAGGAAAGCATTTGTTTCATATAGTTTTAGACGAAAAAAATGTCTGCCTTGCGTAAAATCACTTTTTGATACAAATATGAAATCTGATTACTGGTTTATGTTTGCTACAAATAACTTGACAAAATGCCGTCTGCATAGACTGACAATTCAGTAATGAAATTATGGAAAACAAGGCCAAGCCAATTTTATTTTGAGTTTATCAGAACTATATTTTTAAAAAAGAAAATAATGAATAAATCATATTTTGAATTAAAATCACAATGACTAAGTGTGTTGTTATACTTATATTTTAATGATTTGATGATAATCATTTGCAATTTCCTGAAATGTAATACATTTTCTTTTTTTATTTTTTTTGAAAATACTTTTTGCCGTTTTCATTACGTACTACACTGAATCTTTACACAGGAAATATTTCAATGCTTAGAATTTTATGTTTTGTTTCTTTTAAAATTTTCAACCATTTCTACTTTTTAAAACAAAAATTATTTCATTCTCTAATTACATTAAAAATTACTAAAAATAATATTTAAATAATGGTTTTAAATGTAAAAAAAAAAAATGAAATAAGATAAAATGCAGTTTGTATATAGTAAAGGTTATATTAGCTTACCTATTGTTTATATTTGTTGGCTGATCCTATAAAAACACACCTAAGTACATGTTGTTCATGCCTCTTGGTGTGTATATTGGAAGTTTACACCACAAGAAATTTTCAACAGTGACATAATCATATTCATAAAATGGGCCCAGTATGATGGAATGAAGAATGGGGTGCCTTGTCAATATTGTGTCACCTGAAATACTGTTGCAGCACAAAGGTTCTCTACCTAGTATGACAAATTCCTCTGTCCTCATTGCATTGAGTAGTGACAAAATGATGAAATTCAATGTTAAATTTACAACTGTTGTCATTAATTAACCTTGTGTTGCAAAAAAATTATCTAATTTCATTTCTACTAAAAATTTGTTTTGCTTGGCCTTCCTGATTGCTTGCATATCAATCGGTGACGTAACCGTCGAAATTAGGACCCGGTAATGGCGGCGCCCATTGTTTATATGTCACTTTTGAACTCATCACCAACAGAAGTAGATAAGACGAACTGGATAAATCTTTACACAGGAAAGAATACAATTTGAATGATGAATTTACCGCTCCATTTATTTCAATGGATTCTTGTTTACATAAAATAAAATATTGCAACACATTGAAAGACCGTCGAAATATGGGCACACGAGGGTATATTTGGGAGGGTTTCCCGCAAGAAAACATCTTCAATACTTCCAGGGAAACGACCATCAAATGATGCTAAACAACTGACTGAGAATAAGAAATCTATGATAGACATTTGCACACAAACTGAGTTTCGTAAAGAAATTTCAGTAAAAACCCTTAAGAAATTTAGAGAAGGTGCAGTTGAAATTGAAGAAACCACGAATGAGAAAAGAGTATTGTGCGACAAATATATTCAAGAAGTGGTGTATATCAGATGTAAATACTTAAAAAATTCCAAGGAACTTCTAGACAATTTAAAGATTTTTTTATCAAAATCAGCACCTTAAGATGTGTTTGTGAAACACTATATGCCCGGCGAAAACACATTGATCTTGGTGTCATGTAAAAGAGCTTAATTATTGGAGTGTGCATACCAAATATGAAGTCTCTTTGTCTCATGGTTCAAAAGATGTGGCGAAGGTTAAGTTTGCAGGTAAAAGAGACAGGACAAAAACAATATGCGCTCTCAATCTATCGCTCTGGGCGCTGATGAACTTAACTCAAATTTTCAGTTTTATACACTAATCCACGATAAATTAAAGTATTAATTATCACTGACAGCTAAATATGGAACTCGTAATTTACGTACCTTATATCAATTTTTTTTTTGTTTCAAAAACATTCTGGTTGTACACGCTTATTATCTGAAACTGACATAAATATTAGCACACCTGATTTTTAGCTCTACTGGTCAGAGACCAGAAGAGCTTATGCCATAGTAATGCGTCCGTCGTCCGTCCGTCTGTCAGTCTGTCCGTCTGTAAACAATTTTTCAAAATGCTACTTCTCCTACAGTTTTGGTCTGATTTCAATATAACTTGGCACACAAGTAGACTACACTAAGATACATAATTCTTTGTATCGGTTTTTGATTTCGATGAACGGTGTTGCCGTGGTTACTAAAAATAGAAATTTCTGTGAAATTCTTTCAAAATGCTACTTCTCCTACAGTTTTGGTCTGATTTCAATATAACTTGGCACACAAGTAGACTACACTAAGATACATAATTCTGTGTATCGGTTTTTGATTTCGATGAACGGTGTTGTGGTTACTAAAAATAGAAATTTCCGTGAAATTCTTTCAAAATGCTACTTCTCCTACAGTGTTGGTCTGATTTCAATATAACTTGGCACATCAGTAGACTACACTAAGATACATAATTCTGTATATCGGTTTTTGATTTGGATGAACGGTGTTGCCGTGGTTACTAAAAATAGAAATTTCTGTGAAATTCTTTCAAAATGCTACTCCTCCTACAGTTTTGGTCTGATTTCAATTTAACTTGGCACACAAGTAGACTACACTGAGATACATAATTCTGTGTATCGGTTTTTGATTGGGATGAACGGTGTTGCCGTGGTTACTAAAAATAGGAATTTCTGTGAAATTCTTTCAAAATGCTACTCCTCCTACAGTTTTGGTCTGATTTCAATTTAACTTGGCACACAAGTAGACTACACTAAGATACATAATTCTGTGTATCGGTTTTTGATTTGGATGAACGGTGTTGTGGTTACTAAAAATAGAAATTTCCGTGAAATTCTTTCAAAATGCTACTTCTCCTACAGTGTTGGTCTGATTTCAATATAACTTGGCACATCAGTAGACTACACTAAGATACATAATTCTGTATATCGGTTTTTGATTTGGATGAACGGTGTTGCCGTGGTTACTAAAAATAGAAATTTCTGTGAAATTCTTTCAAAATGCTACTCCTCCTACAGTTTTGGTCTGATTTCAATTTAACTTGGCACACAAGTAGACTACACTGAGATACATAATTCTGTGTATCGGTTTTTGATTGGGATGAACGGTGTTGCCGTGGTTACTAAAAATAGGAATTTCTGTGAAATTCTTTCAAAATGCTACTCCTCCTACAGTTTTGGTCTGATTTCAATTTAACTTGGCACACAAGTAGACTACACTAAGATACATAATTCTGTGTATCGGTTTTTGATTGGGATGAACGGTGTTGCCGTGGTTACTAAAAATAGAAATTTCTGTGAAATTCTTTCATAATGCTACTCCTCCTACAGTTTTGGTCTGATTTCAATATAACTTGACACACAAGTAGAACACACTAAGGTACATAAATCTATTTATCAGTTTTTGATTTCGATGAACTGTGTTGACGTGCTTCTAAAAATAGAAATTTCCGTGAAATTCTTTCAAAATGCTACTCTTAGTTTCTTAGTTTTTCACTTCAATGAACGGTGTTGCCACGGTTACTAAAAATAGAAATTTCTGTTTAATACACTCAAAATGCTACTCCAAATACAGTTTTAGTCTGATTATAATGTAATGTGGCATGCAAGTAGACTACACTAAAACATAAAGAGACTAAATCAAGGATCACTTTCTATTAATTGCTGTTGAAAAGTTTCAATTCCCAACTGCCTAAGTACTTTTCTCTTCTTATGCTATAAGTACAAACCAGTAGAGCTTCAGTCTCGTCAGAGACTTCTGGTATATTCATAGGATGCAAATTTTGTTAAAAATCTTATTCAAAAAGTTTGTCCTAATCTCGTTATTAAGGGTTATTGAGCAGTGAGAGATCTTTTTCGTGCCAGTGGGACCTCGGGTTATACGGTTTTTTACCTCTACTGGTCAGAGACCAGAAGAGCTTATGCGATAATAATGCGTCCGTCGTCCGTCCGTCTGTCTGTCTGTAAACAATTTTTCAAAATGCTACTCCTCCTACAGTTTTGGTCTGATTTCAATATAACTTGGCACACAAGTAAACTACACTAAGATACATAATTCTGTGTATCGGTTTTTGATTTCAGTGAACGGTGTTGCAGTGGTTACTAAAAATAGAAATTTCTGTGAAATTCTTTCAAAATGCTACTCCTCCTACAGTTTTAGTCTGATTTCAATATAACTTGGCACACAAGTAGACTACACTAAGATACACAATTCTGTGTATCAGTTTTTGATTTCGATGAACGGTGTTGCCGTGGTTACTAAAAATAGAAATTTCTGTGAAATTCTTTCAAAATGCTACTCCTTCTACAGTTTTAGTCTTATTTCAATATAACTTGGCACACAAGTAGACTACAATAAAATACATAATTCTGTGTATCAGTTTTTGATTTTGATGAACGGTGTTGCCGTGGTTACTAAAAATAAAAGTTTCTGTGAAATTCTTTCAAAATGCTTCTCCAAATACAATTTTAGTCTGATTATAATATAAATGTGGCATGCAAGTAGACTGCACTAAGAACATAAAGAGACTTAATCAAGGATCATTATTCTATTTATTGCTGTTGAAAAGTTTCAATTTCCAACTGCTTAAATACTTTTCTCTTCCTTTGCTATAAGTACGAACCAGTAGAGCTTCAGTCTCGACAGAGACTTCTGGTTTCCGAAGGACTGGTCTCCACGTCCCAGTGGGAATTGAACCAGCGACGTAAGGATCGACTTTGCAATGCGAATCGAGAGCAGACGCTTTGACCACTGCTCCACACGGGCTACTCGAAAAGAAAATACTTGCTGTGGCCTTCAACTCGACAGTTATATACATCGACGACGTATTGTCAATTAACGATGGTTATTACCGTTCTTATGTCGATACGATATATACCGGTGAACTTGATATAACTAAAAATCCGTGTCTGCTCTACAGTTGCAAAGTACGGAGTTGATCCTTACGTCTGAGTCCCAATGCGGGACGTGCAGACCAGTCCTTCGGATGAGACGTATAAACCGAGGTCCATTGTCACAGTAGGTGCTGGCACGAAAAAGGAACTCCCTGGTCAATGGCCCTGAATGCCGAGTTTAGGACAAAATTTGCAGCTCTCCACCAGTAAGTGCTGGGTCTCCATATAATTGAAAAATTCTCGTGAGTGACGTTAAACAATTTATACATGTATGGTCGATACAATGACCTTGTCAGCAAATACAATATATTATTCATTTAAATGCTGAAAATTTTCATACTAAATTGTTAGTTTACTATTTACACACTGAATTGACAACGGGTTTTCCCGTTATTTCTCGATCATGACAAGCTCACGGCGGGTGTGACTGGTCGGCAGGGGATGCTCACTCCATGGCAACTGATCCCACCTCTGATGTATTGTCGGTTAATGTTTGCTCAGTTTCTATTTTGTAATGTTTTATGGAATACTTAGCTTGAATAGCGTTCTTTATAACCATACATTTATAACAGGTTTATAGTTCTTTATTAAAAAGAAAATAATTGAAAAATGGATAGATATTTCTATTTTAAGCATGTGTTTAACTATAATTGTAATAAGAAATTTTCTTTTCTTTGAATGACAATGGTAATATAGACTTCTATTTGTCGTCAGATGCGTTCTCAAAGCATGCACGAAAACCAGCAAAGTACAAAATTAAACATGTATAGGGCGAGAAAGCGGAAGTGCAAGATTTGGCGTGAATGGAACTAATCCGCGCCATACATCGGCAATACTTCTGACAGAAATGATTTCTTGTTTTAACTGAAACAGAATGACAGTGTCCATTCTGTATTGCTTAAATTTTGTAGAGGGAACTAAAACGCTTCATCAGAAGACTGAACCGGCGTAAAATCGGACCATGTACTTAAATTCGCGTACAATGCTGAACTGAGACACGTCAGGTCCAGGGAACGGTGCAAACCAGCAGGAGGAATAGAAGCTATCGTGTTAACGTATGTACCGAATAGTTTGATATTTGACGTGAATAATATTTAAGAAGTAAACAACGTTATTCAGTGAACATGGTGTTATGAATAGCAATTGCTCTGCTGGCATATTCCATGATGCGCGCTAGCGCATCATGGAAAATATGCCAGCAGAGCTATTGCTATTCATAACACCATGTTCACTGAATAATCTTTGTTTATTACTTATATTTGCAGTCTTTGATATTTTCAAGATTATCAGAGGAAATCCTGGCTTACATAAGGTTGCGGCTTGTTGTCTTCAGTAAATAAAAACTCAAAGCTATAAAGTCAGTATACCTGACCATTGTACCTTTTTTCTCATAAATCACAAAGAATTTATAAAGTATTTGCATTTTAAACACAGTTATCTGGATACAATCTGCGCCGTCGTCACATTCTTTTAATTTTTGTTTTCATGCAGTTGTGACGTCATCGATCAACGTTATTGAAACCCTATGACAATTAAAGTACTGAAAGCACTCATGGGAGTTGAACATGGTGTGAAAATAAAATCTTTGATCGGGAGGTTAAGTGAGTGAACAATATTATTATTTCAAATACAGACAACTGTTTCAGATTGTTTGAGTTGCAACAACATTGAGAAAGACATTCAGAGACGTTGAATACCAAAAAAAAAAAAAAATGCATGGGCCATAATGCTTGCCTGCCTACATTAATCCTTTTTTATACCCCCTGTTTGAAAAGCGGGAAGGTATTTATTAATTGGGATTTCCGTCCATCTGTTTGTTACGCTTTAGGTGTACCCATCTCTTATCCGCAACTCCTCTTACACCTTTGAACGAAATTTTCATAGAATCTTTATTACATATTGCCGTTGTGCACCATCTATTACTTTTTCATCCTACACATATTTTGGGTTTCCCATTGCCAAACATGCAAAACATGGAAACTGCCATAATAATATTCATAGTAGAGGCGGTTGATCATTTATATAATTCACTGCACACAGTCTTCAAATTTGTAATATATTTTTCCTTGGCACCTTTACCCATGGAATAATATCAATGTTGATAAAATATGGATTTTAACACAGTATCCTTTTACGTGTAAGAGCTAAGAGGTTTGATATATAAAACTTCTCTGTGAATATAAATGTATTTCAATTACACGAACATTATACATGGAGTATGTCAGAACTTAATCTTTTTTAATATTGTGAAGAAAAAAGCAATACCAAGTTAAAAACAAATATATAATGACCAAACATTAAAACAGTGGTATATGTGAGAGTTTGTGTGCATACAAATTATCTGGTATGTAAATGAGGTTTTCCTTTTATTAAAAAAAATATGCTTCATTTTGTTGTTTTGAATCGCGATTTTACGAAAACATCGGTGTCCATTTTTGGTTTTAACATTTATAACAGAGTACTAGATTTACCGCTTTTGGGAGGTGATACTGCTGATTTAGTAATAAATACGCATGTTTCCTAAAGTTTTTATGCATTAATGAATTTATTTAAACCAAGAAAATGTTGATGAAAAGTTCATGAATAAATTCTGTGCACCGGTAAAAAAGAAATTGCTAAAAATCTGGGACCGTTGGGGGTCGGGAAGACTAGATTTACCGCTTGCCGTCAGTATGTAGAGTTGTCGTTCGTATCTCTTTCAGTGTATGACGCTACACTAAAAATGACTTCCATTACGAAAAACTTTTGAGGTTCTTTATAATTTAGTTTTACTTCGAACGAAATCGAATATACAAAATAAGATTACTTTATCATTACATTTACTTACATTTCAAATTATGAAAATTAGATCCATTCCAGAGAAAATGACATGAACTATTTGTGGCGGATGTTTATGCATGTTTTCTGTTGAATATCATTGGAGTAAATCGGCCGACACAGTAGCCTCGCTTTCGGCTCTATATAATCAACACAAATTACTACGCATGTTAAATGCGTGATGACCATGGGAGATTGAACATAGTTCAACTCCCAAAAATCAATAATTTAACACTATGATGAAAAAAGGCAAAGCTTTAATACAGATTATAATTCCAGAATGCTTTATATGATTTGTATTAGTGCTTATATTTATTTTTAGATTGGAAATCCTTCTTGAAATAGATATACTATTAAATAAATGTTGCTTTTTTAAATGTTAAAATGCCCAAGAAGAGTTATCTTTCTTTGTAGAAATATGCGAAAATATGATTAGAAAAAATAAAAATATGGCAGTTCTCTTCAATTTTTAAAAAGTTTTATTATACAATTAAAACATTGACCAAAATAAAATTTTTAAAGATGTAAATCAGCAATTTTAAATTATTCTGAATTTCTTTTTTTCCAAAGAATATTATTAAAAACATATTTATTCCTTTTCCAAAACATTTCATGTATAAACTTCTCAACACACTAACTGAGTGTAGTAGAGCTTGTGCTACACGAATGTGAATAGCAATTGCATCCATAGCAGAAGCAGTTGCGTCTATAGTCCTATGAATGCAATTGATGACTGCATATTCATAGTGGGAGAAAGCAGTGGATATGCAAATATATATACATAAATGACATTATTGCGTGGACCCTGAGGTCCACGCAGTAAATATATAAGCGAGATTATACCGGATACCATGGGCAAACGACGGGATATGCATGCGTGAGAATGCTAGAGAGTTCGTCCCATAGGCAACTTGCCCGTAGAATAATTCGCTCTATTCGAATATGCCATTTATCGGCAAATCGTGCTTTTAAGTTCGCATATCGTATTTATATATTCATTGGGGGATCCGAATTTCTCTCTTATACATAAATTATACTTTTAAATTCAAACTAAACATTGATTCCATGGCACAAGCATTTTAAAAAGTAGGAAGAACTTGCAGTATAAAGATGCATGTAACTTAACAACTTGAATGAAAAACGTCATTAACGACTAGTTCTAGCTTTTAAAAGATAGAACAAGTTTTCACCGACATTAGATTTAAGCATGAAGGCTCGCAAAATAATTTGATATTTCAACAATCCAAATACCGTTTGATAGAAGTCTCTAGCAAAGGTTTTTAAGGTGGAGAGGGCGGGGGGTGCTCTGAAAAAAAAAATCTGCATCTGCGTACTACAGAGCTGTGCTACACGTGTACCATCAGATCTATTTTTCCCATGATTGACTTCTTCCATATAAATCCAGAACAGTTTTCAAGTCCTGGCTGTTATGGGTTACATGTATCAAAATAGCCCGAATTTTAGACTGACAAAACTAAAAGCTAATCGGAGCTAAAATTTTACAATTTTGCTTAGAGACTACAATCAGTCATAAGTAAGCAGATCATTGTAAAAAAAATGTGAACAAACCTACATGAATGTTCACTATGCCTAGAAATTTCTTAAAATTGAATTTCGGTTAGAAACACATGCAGATGGTCCACGTATTGCAGTCCTTTTTTAAAGGACGGCAACTTGTTTTCAACATTTCCGTGTTATATTAATATCTAACTTGGGGATAATTACAGGTTGAGAATAATATTTGTGACTGTGTAACTGTTAATGGCCAGGATAAGTGCCACCACAAACATCGCCTCTGTTGTATGGGTATGTATTTTTAAACATAAAGAAAATATAAACATAGACGTCGGAATCCGGAGGCCTAAATCCCCACTTTTTTTTTTGCATACATAGACATAATTTACAGATCTAGAAATTCTTCAAAGGAGGGAGGGGGTGAGAATTAGAGGAGTTATTATAACGTAAGTTTTACATGTACTTGATAACACTCAATAGTAGACAGCGTTGAGTATGGTTTTTAAAAGTGGGAGGTTGATCAAAACAATACTTGTACTTGGATTACCTAAAAAATTTTGAAATAGAAAATAAAATAAATCTCTGAACCCAAAAATCCTATTTTGTATCTATAGGGAATTGGGTTTCTTTTTGTTGTCACAACTGAATTTCTTTATATATTACAGCGTTAGCCTTTCACCGAACTTTCATCTTCCTCTCCCTTTTTTGCAAATCCAAAGGCGGGGGTTGCCACCCACCCCCCAGTCTGGATGCGCCAGACATATAGGCATTGAAGTTTTTGTTGCTTAAGCCTCCCCCTTTCAATTTGCCTTCTACTAATCTTCAAAAGTTGGAAGTGTAAACCCCCGAAGAAAACAATGACAATGGGTGAGTTATTTCCTCCAATACCAATCTCCGGGGCCATGGAGCCAAATTTAGCAAATTATAGGTATACATGAATTATGTGAATGTAAAACGAAAACAACAGAAAAATTATATATCCTAGAGATTTTTTAGAATCCTTCTGTATTTTATAAAAGAATAAATTATATTACACTGACAGGGCAACATCGAGTTCAGATGATGAGCGAGTTTTGCCATGATTGGGAAACAAGTGAAATTCAATAAACGTATTTGTACGTACAGCTGTGTCAATATGTGTTACATTATGACCAACTAATATTGTATAGGGTCTTTCATGGAAGTGAGCTATTCTATAAAATCAAGCAAAGCAACATTGGGTAAAAACACTCAACTTGGAGAAATATTGAGTCTAGTAATTCTGGATGCTTCTTTACTTTTAATATTCGTAGGTGTGACATAACAGCTAAATTTAGAACCATCTGATCCCACAGCAGCAATCTGTATTATGTCACCATTGTGCGCAAGGCCTATTGTCCCTAAACCAATGACGACATAAATAAACGTCTTTTTTTTATACATAAGAGGTTGAACATAAGCAAACAGTAAAGGGTAAAGATCAAAATTTTGAAGGAAGTGTTTTGCATGCATTCATGCATTTGTTTCCACGTCAATTTTTAATTTACATGACGTAATAACTCCGGAAATGACGTCAGAACCTCAAATATTTTTCAACACAGAGCTCAGGTACTTGTTCTCATGATAAGATGGGAAAAGTGCTGTCAACAGCCACCCGGAAAAGGTGTAACTTTTGTAAAGCACTACCAGCGATACCTAAGATTATGTATGTAAGTATAGGTTACATCATAGAAGCTGAGTAGTATTGATTATATCGTTTTCATGGGGCGTCAGGGTTTCCATGCCCCATGAAAACGATATAGCCAATAGTACGAGGCATCTATGATGTAAGCAACTTGTCGCATGTCTGATGACTTAAATTTCATTGAGAGTGTCATAATTCAATAAAAAAAAATATTCAGCGTGCCATGAACTTAAGATTCAATAAATTATTCATTTCAACCTAGCTCTCCAACGTGTCGGACGTTCTTAGTGAATTTGACTTTGACTTTTTAACTAAGTTTGAAGATTTTGACGATTTATCTTTGAGCCAGACACTCGACAAATGAAATCACAGAAACAAATATCAAGGAGTTTAACTATATAAAGTTTGGGAATTTTACCGTAACTTTCAAAATGGATTAATCTATTGCACGACTGGGAACTTTCCACTGAGTTAAATACATGTATTTTGATTTAGTTAAAGACTAAGAAATAGCTATAACATGTTTACTTTTCTGTAGTTGTGAACTTGTGAAATAAAATCAGTTTTTTTCTCATGACCTGATTTCCGCCTCCTTCAGTGATACCGTATAGCGGGTTATTTTAGCGGGGCGCTAATTTTGGCTTATTTTGGCGTTTTGATGGCAGCCCGCTAAAATTTTAATCGCTAAAATAGTCAGTTAACAGTTAACTTAGTCTTCGTAGTGTTCATTGCAAACAGATGAAACCCTGTGTCCGCTAAAATAAATTACGCCAAAATTATTGGCATACCTTTCAGCAGGCAAAACGCCAAATTTTACACCCGCCAAAAAAACCCGCTATACGGTATATGAAGGGGCGTGGGAAAGTATTATCGCATATGTGATATATCACCACAGAAAGATCAAAGAAAATCACCGCAGATATGCGACAAATAAGTGGTATTCAATAATCCAGAAGTGAAAAAAGAATTAGATTATAATTACATGATCAGTACGTGATGGTCTCTGCTGACAAAGCAGGTTAAAACATTGTCTTCGTTTGTAAGATTCATTATAAAAATTGTAATTTAGAAGAACTTGGATTTATTTCTACAAGTTGGTAATCCAGCTTACACTCATATTCCCTTTCTAAGAAATTCTTTGAAATCATATGTCAGTTTTGAATATTTTTAATATCCCAAAGAACCAAACTGAATTGCAGAAGCATGATCTAGGGGAAATTCGGGTAATTTCGGATGGTTTTCATAACTTTGAACTTTGACCTGGTATTACTAGATAGCATACTATTATGTCCTCAGAGCTCTTCACTAGTTTCTTTCAATTTCCAAGAATTCCAGAACCCTTTGTTAGCAGAAATTTCATTGGTAAATACAAAATAACACATAAAATCCATACCAAACACTGTAAGGTTGAGACGGTTGATTCGGGACACAAGTCGTTTTAATTGGAACATGCATCGTAAAATTTCGGACGTTAAATGTATTGTTTAAAAGATACAATATAGATGTAATAAATATCCAATATTTATGTGTTTTGATAGTTAGTTAATGGTCTAAATGAACTTAATAACTGGATTTCTATGATTAACCCCCTTTATTTAAGGACATGCATGCACTTGCCGCATAGTCCTGGCATGAACTTTTTCGAGTAAGTAAACAATCTTCATGTTTTGTTCGCAAACTTTATCGAAACCATTAAAACACAGCAACAACAAATAAATTTTACTTTCACAATTACACTAAAGCCTAATAATTAAAACGCCATATATGGCTTTAATATCATATTTTAATAACGAACATATTTCATTTTCAGCTTTTGTTTTTCCTCTCTTTCGAGTTTCAATTTAAGATTTTCCTGTTTTTTGTTCTCAATATCACTCTTGAAGAACCTCTACTTGTTAGCAGTCGGTGAGATGTAGCACGCTTTCTTCTGTTGATTGTAGACTGTGACGAGCAAGACTTCGTGTCTGGCTTTGATTTGGGTGCTATAAATATATTTTCAATTTCAGCGTTCCATACGCTCTCCTGAGAAATGACCTGTTCGGTCACGTTTGTGTTTTCTACAATTTCTATTTGGCCAGTAGATATTAAATTTAAAAGAAGTTCTGGATCGTCGATTACAGGTGGCTCAGTACTATCTGGGTTGTCAGTGCTAATACCGGAGGTGAGCGGAATTAACAAATTTGATGTGTCAGAATGACTTGAGGACAGGATGTCAGAAGCAGATACAGACACATGAGATTGGTCACTGGTCGAAACATTTGGAGATACAGGAGACAAGTGCGGTGTGTAAACAGGACTGGAGAGGGTGTCATCGGAAGAAACTACAGGTACAGAGGATATGGCGGAAATGTACTAGCGGGAGAAAGGTTGCGATATTCTGTAGTGGGCAAGGCAGTAGCAGAGGCCACAGGCGCTTGAGACACAGGGGTATCTGTAGGAAACGACGGGGCATAAGCTGATGCGGGAATGACATGCTCATCGAAAGGAAATATACCGCATGCCTGAAAACCACTGCGGATATTGTGCTCGGTGAATGACTTCTCCCAAGCCATTTTGATTAAGCCTGGAAAACTCCATTTGTTTACCATGTTCAGGGGATTCTCAGACGAACATGCAGAGTTATAAGATGCACTAAAGGGTCCGAAGACAGCGATCTAATGGTTGCAGTATGTGCGTTGTATGCGGAAGAAGTGACAAGATCTGGATATTATTAGCGATAACGCATTCTAGAATGGCTAGAGACTCATGAGAAGTGTGACCATCAAGTATGAGAAGTCGTTGTCTTTTGGGTCCACACTCTTTTTTAAGAACACGTTCTTAAACCATTTTTCCCCTATGACATACGTCATCCAGCCATTTTCTTGTAAGGTCCAAACGCTTCCGGCTTGAGCGGCCTCTCTGTCAAAGCCATGGAGTGATGCAGATGTTTTGCCTTTTACCACGAACCATGGGCGGCATCCAACTGTCCATGGCATTTACACATGCTGTGATGGTGACATTTGTCCTGTTGTTACTGGTTTTTCCGACAACGTTTCTAATTTTTTGTCTGCAATCACCCGAACTGGCGTGTATTCAAAGCTACGCCCCGTTTCATCCATGTTCCCTAAGACATGGGGCTTATTCGCCAGGTTCAGCTCCTTCATGATCTGTCCCAAATGTGTAAAATACTTCTCCACAACAACCGGATTCATCATCCGGGGTCTTGAAGAACCAAGTTTCTCTGTCCGGCGAATAGTGAGCTCGGGGTGGCGTTTTTTTAAAACCAGTCCACCAATCTTTGGACGGTTGGATGTGCTTAAAAGGGGCAACGAGTAACCTTTTACACAAATCCCCAGTCCTTCGCAATAACTGGGATCTAGAGACACCAATACCTTGTTTTGAGGCATATATTAATGTTTCAACAATTTTATTTTTAACAGTTTCTGGAAGAGCGGGCTTCCGACCCATAAGGGAGTCCAGATCATATTTCCCGGACACGTGCTTTTCCAGAGTAAACTTTGGGACGCTAAAAATTTTTACTCAAGCCCTAGAGGGGCTTGAGTTATCTAAAACGATGCTAGGTCATCGATTTACTCAGTTTAAAAACACAAAAATATATTATTTTTGTAGATAAAAATATTTCTAGAAACAAAAATGAAGCTTATCTTGAAAACGTCCGTATATTCAAAGATATTAAGTGTTAAATATCGGATTCTTTTCTATGGCGAATGAACAATGAGTGAAGCTCCGCAGCCGTATCAGTTTCTATACAGAGATTTCGCGCTTTCCTTTGCGTAGGAATCTCAGGTAACTTTTTACAGTCGCCGACAGAGCATCCTTGGACGAGTCCACTGCAGACCCTGAAAGGTGACGCAGGTTACCCCATCGTTAACAAATTCTACAATGCATGGCCAGAGAATGTATGACTGTATTGCTTTTCACGGACCTGCAAATGATGTGTACTTTGAGTGACAGTTAAATAATAGCACAAAATCAATGTTAAATTTTCGTATTATCTTAAGCTTTGGTAAAGGAACCTATATTATAATAATTTATTCTGGATTGATCGGAATATGTATTGGACATGCCGCTCAGCTAGACGAACCCCATCGTCTCAAGCCACGGTCCGGAGTAGGAGAGGATCGTACATTTTGGCCATGGTTTGCAACGATGGATGAACCCATAGTCACGTGGATTTTTTTTGGAGCCCGGAGCCCCCCCCCCCCCCCCCCCCGTCCACTTTGAAAAACTTTTCTACAGGGTTGTAGCAAGCTATTTAGATTGATGTATATATTGAATGTGATGTACATGTGTACATCATTAAGCAAAAAATACAAAAAACGTATATAGTTTGAAGTATACTAAATATGCTCTATAAAATATTTCTGAAAGTGTGTCACGTAAATTCATCTTAAAAAATCGTACGATTAATTATATTTCTTCTAATTAAATTTAATATATGAATTTTGGTTTCGTGTACATGTACTTTATTTTACAGAAGATTGAACTCAATAGCCCTCTGACATCTTATACCATTTTAGGCACAGGGGCCTGTAACATACTGTATTTGAATTTACGTAATCACTATATGTATACAAAAAGAGACTTTGTATATATATAGTGAATACGTAAAATCAAAAACAGTATGTTACCGGCCCCTGTGATTTTAGGATATTAATGACACTTCCCAATTGACTTTCTACAGCTTGAGTTTTTCTGACGTTTTGTCAGTATATACTTGTTTTTTCTGTCTTTTGAAAAGACATGCTGTTGTTTTTAATTGCATCGATTGCTTTCTGTAGCATTTCCTTCGTGTAATTCGAAGGACTGTTTCAAAATAAATTGATAGTTCTGGGTTTATTTCGTAAATATCTATCTCAATATACATAAGCGTAAAAAATGAATTATAATATATTAAAACAAATGCACTATTTCTCGTGTTTATCACTGTGATAGACGAGAGGTGAATGTATGAGCCGATGGTAGAGTGTCATACTACATGTTTTTCAGGAAACACAAGGCCGACATACAGAATTGAAGTTAATTAATGTAGTCTATATTTGTGCCGAATTTCGAATCCCACTTTGGTACGTGGAGACCGGTCCTTAAATTGGTTTAAAATGAGACGTACCGTATCGCAGTAGGTGCTGGCATGAAATATATTCCTCCCTGCTTAATGGCCCCAAGTGCCGAGTATACATGTAGGACAAAATTTGCAGCTCTCCGCCGGCAAGTGGTGGCGTCTCCACATACTAGTGAAAAATTCTTGAGATGAACGTTAAATAACATCCAATCAATCAGTCTAAAATGCGTGTTAAACTGAAAAAGTCAAGATTTTTTTAGTCCTGTTGACCATCCCTCTTCAAGACTAAAATCAGGTGTGGAAGAACCAGTCCACTATTGAGGAAGCAATGAGTTTTGAAATTACCTTTGCTCTCTACTAAGGGATTCAGGGAATCACACAATGATTTTGCTTATATTTTTGACCCTGCATATTGCAACCACAGATGGTAGTGACAATGAAAATTTGGATTTGAACTACATGCTGGGATTATCTTTTCTAAAAGACGGCATAAGGCAAAAACATCTAAAGAACCTGTGCATTATACTGATCATTCTAAAGTTTTCATACACTTAAGGCTGGGAGTAAGACGACAGGTTTTGAAGAGCACCTCAAGAGAGGAAAACCCCAAAGGAATGTCTTGTTACAAGGAATACACCTGTGAAATATGAAAGACCTAGTTCTAACAGTTCAAAAAATATGACTAAGGTCATAATTTAAAAAAAAATGGAACAAACTCTTAGGTCAAAGTCAAAATATTTATATCAGCTAAAAGGTCTTGTCAAAATAAATACAAATGTGAAGTATAAAAGCCCAAAATCTAGCTGTTCTAAAAGTTATGACCAAATATAGCGTGTGGTATTCAAAAAAAAAATAAAAGTAGGTCAAACTCCAAGGACAAGAGTTCAGTGGTACCCAAAGTAAAGTCTTGTCACAAGATAGACACTTGTATAATATGCATATGAAAACCATAGTTATGGGCTACGTTCAAGTCGACAGCAGTCAAATAGGACAAAGTTAGTATAGTATCAAGGTAGTATAGTATGCCAGGGACATCAACGATAGATAGAAACGTGGGATAATTTAAGCATAAATTATCGAAGCCCGTTTTGCATATTACTCCACGTTTCCCATTATCGTTACTTCACAATGATTCCTTAAATGAAGTTGTGAGTTTTTATTGACGTGTAACTGGCCGTTCCTTAATTGCTGGAATTAAAAGGGCTTCAGTAAGTCACTTCAACCATTGGGGAAAAAAAAACGCCGCGAAAAGAGTCTCGCGAGAAAAATTTTCTACTCAAGTCTTGAGACTTACTCAGATGAGAATTTCATTAAACGTTTGCTTATTGTAAGAACTGTTAATGTTATATTGAGATTTTTTTGTTACGGAATTGTCATTAATGAGAAGGTTGTCTTGAGGTGCCATCGTTTCTTGGGATCCTTTATTCTGTTTTGTTAATAAATCTGGTGGTTCGTGAGGAGTAAAAGACTCATCGAATGATATTAACCTTTTATAGCTCTCAATCTTGCTCTCTTAATCGGCAGTACGTCTTCTTAATTGGTAGCCCCCTCTTTTTTTCATGCATTGTCCATCGACCTTCTAGTTGAGGGCTGAGAATTCCATGTTAATCTCATATTCATAGTATACTAATCAGTAACTGAAAAACATTTTTTATAAGTAATGTCGTTAAGGACCACTTCATTATTTATCTCATTATTTGTATATCGGCATAGATAAAACATAAGTGCACTGCATGTGAACTTTGAAGTTTCATCAAATCACACTTATTTCTGAAATCAGGTACTTGTATTTGTCAGGATGTGAAGAAAATCGCAATAGGATGCAGTGATAATTAATTGTCCAGAGAGTTTCATTCTACAGTTTTAGATATGTATCTAAATATATTGTCTCGTATCCTGTATTGATCGCAAGGTCTCACAATATGCATATCGTATCCCAAGGTTTGTATCGTTAATATTCACTGTCTTACTTGAAAATTCTACAGGCACACTCAGAAATTTCAATGGTACAAAATAATTGGAAACGAGATAGCAATGAAAAATATATTGGTTTGGGGTCTCAAGATATTCATTTTATATTTTCTATAACTTTGGAGGTTTGCGAGCAATAATATGTAATCAAATATCAGTTAATTTAATTGTTGACAGCTGTATCATGAAATATTTTGTATTGCAGGACAATATCCTGATATGTATAACTATTGTATCGTTAGGTAGCTTGCAATGAGATTATCACTGAAACATAATTATGAAGATAACGAACAGTATTCAAGATCAAAAGCCCATAAAACAATACAAAACAGGTGCAGAGCAAGCACGAACCCCAAAACATCAGAGGTGGGATCAGGTGCCATTGATGAGTGAGAATCCCCTGCATACCGGTCACACCCGCCGTGTGCTCCTTGTCATGATCGGGAAATAACGGAAAAATCCGTCATCAATTCAGAGTATAATTAATGAATTAACGTCAGTATTTAACTCAATGATAAATTGTATTTGCTGACAAGGCCATTGTATCGACCATAGAACTTATGAAATGATGACTTTAAACGAGACTGCTAATATTCTTGTTTCAATGTTTGTCAATAATTTACCTCATGTAAGAGATTGTTCATACGTAAAGTATGCTCTTGCGTATCGAATCAACTGAGATTTAAAAACTCCATATGCAGGTGATGAATGTATATTGCTGCATAAGTAAGGGGAGAAGACGATAGAAAAGTTAAAAGTCATCACGTTGATTATAGAGCTTGGTTGTTAGATTACCTTTAACGTCTACTACATTATAGTCTGATTTTCTGCACATTTAGAGAAAAATAATAATTCAAGAAACAAGTTGCTGTCCTTTAAAAAAAGGACTACAATACATGGACCATATGCATGCGTTTCTAACCGAAAGTCAATTTATTAAAGAAAATTTCTAAGTTTATTGGATATTCATATAGGTTCGTTCACATTTTCTACTACGTCATCTGTCTACTTTGACTGTTTTGGACTATTTTGATACATATAACCCATAATGGTTATAAGTTTTCTATCAATTTCTGAGGAGTAAAAAGCTCCTTTTTTCTGGGAATTTACTCAATACTTTCTGTTTTTTCGTAGTGGGAGTATTGTTTTGTATAAATTTAATTTTTTTTTGGCTGCTGCAATTTTATCAATCTTTCTCTCTCAAATCATTGTCATCCTTACTTTCACAATCCCACAAGCATTCCTCAGTAATGCAGTCTACTGCTTCATTAACTGTTCTCTCTTTAATGGCTTTTACATTCTGTTGTCGCTCTTATAATTTTGAGATGGTTTTGAAATATTTTTTTTCTAAATTATTCTTTGATACAGCTTCCCTTCCGTCCTTCCTGATATTACAAAAAAGTTCTTTTTTTACGTTGTCTTCACTTTAAACGATTTACTTGTTTTATTGTTACATAATAATATATGATTTTCAACACTAAAAACACTGGATCTTGGTGTGTCTATCATTTTTTGGGGTCCAATCTACCCATCAGTCTCTCAACTGAAATATTATTCGTGGCACAACTATTGCAATTGTTTAAATATCTTCAGATGGATTTTAAAAAATTCCCGTTTCTTGTATAAATGGACTAAAAAGAGCCAATGACTTGCTTCTTAAAGATACACAAAACTTTTTTTTTATATTAAAATCATCATATAAAAAATCCTCGAATTCATCAGTTGATAAAAAAGACCATAAAACAAAGTAATTTCTCTTGATAAAAGTAAAATAGGTTCCTGTAAACAAGATTTTATAAAAGTACTGTTTGAAGATAACAAATACTGTAAAATATGCTTTATCATACATCTCTCATACAAAAAAAAAAAACCTAGGGAATTTAAGAACAAATCATTAAACCTATATATTTCCTTTCGCTTTCACCAAAGGAATTGTGTCAATACCTTGTTCCTTTAAAAGGTTTCGTCAAATGTCAACATGTCTGAAAAATTATTTTTACGATAGCTCCAAAACTATGTTTGGTATAAAGTCAAAATGTTTACAGTTTATAAATATATCATTGATTAAAAGATAGAAAGTATCACTTGATAACAAATATTTTTAAAAAGATATTTTTTGAAAAAAATGTGCATATTTAAAGAGAAATGCAAATGCTTAATTCTGTCCTTTTTGTGAAAACCATCATTGCAGAAATAATATGTTTAACATTGAAGGGCAAGTGGAAGTGAATGGTCTCTGAAAGGTTTTATATAAAGCACGACATGTATAAAGACAAGACTCCTGTAGAACCCGCCGTTTGCAATGTACTTTCGCTTTCAAATCTTAACACTTGGACAAAATAAACAGGGAAAACAACTTTCCAGAGGCTATCCAAGTCCAACTTGACTTCATGGATAAAAATATTTTGTTTCTGCAATGATGGTTTTCACTAAAAGCATGGAATTAATTAGGTGCATTTTCTGAAAATATATGCATTTTTAAAAAGATTTTTTCTCAATTTAAATATTTTTCCAAGTATTTTTTTTATCAAGGATACTTTCTATCTGTTAATCAATGGAAATTTTATAAACTGCAAAAGTTTTAACTTTATAACTCACATAGTTTTGGAGCTATTGTAAAAATAAATTTCTGGACATGTTGACCTTTGACGAAACCTTAAAAAAGAATCGCTTGTTCCATCTTTTGAATTAAAAGTGTAAGATTCCTTACTTCTACAAGATACATTGTTAAAAGTAATATATATACAATCGTGTACTTCTTTTTCAAAAATTCTTTCAAACACTGAACAGAAAACTGTAAAAGAGCATGTACAAAGCATTGAAAAGGATAAATATATTTGTCCGAATTAAAATAATCCCTGCATTTGTTCACTAAAATAGTCCCTTTTTTGCTGTTGCATCTCTGTGCATTGTTAAACTTTCCATATTTAAAAATTTCTCTTTTTTTATGAGATACGCTTGTCATTGCTAAAAATTGCATTTGTACTCTTAGATGGCAGTTTTTTCACTTTAAAATTCACTAAGGATAAAGCAGCATTAATTATTGGCTCATCATGTTGAATACCATTGCTATGTGATCCAAAACTATAAACAAGTTCCTTAATCCTGTGGTCATAAGCTCTGCCTCTGGTGTTTTCTCTAAAATCTAAATCTTTTTAACGGTATCACACTCATGATCATATCTTGTTCCTCTTCTCTCTCCTGTTCTTTCTTTAATCATTTAAAATCCACTTTAAGGAGTTTACTGTTACCTTGTACACTTTAGTCTTTCAAAATTTTATCAACACACTTTTTGTCTCCTTTCCTGTCTATCTTCTCTTACTTTTCTTTTTCATTTTTCTTGGTACATGCAATTTAGATCTTAGAGTTTTCATAATTCTGTTTTATTTCTTTGCAGAGGTTGTTCATATTTTTTTATTTTATTTTTTCTTTAGCTTATCCTTCCAGTAGCACCAATTTCTTTTGTAAGTGAATAATTTGAATACTGTCGTTTGTAGGAGGAGGTGGTGTTGGTGGTTCTGATTTGGATGTATTACTTTCATTGGCACTTTAAAGACACTTTTAACAAGAAGCCCATGGGCCACATCGCTCACCTGAGAAGCTTTGACCATTCTGTTCTTTACCAGATTTCCCCCTTGTAATACATTATGTATCCCCAACCTACCCCACTGATCATAATTAAGACATTTTGAAATCAACTACCCAAGGATCCTTCCATGTGCAAATAAGTTTCAGCTTTTCTGGCCCAGTGGTTCTTGAGAAGAAGGTTTTCAAAGATTTTTCCTATATATTTTTATGTAAAACTTTGATCCCCCCATTGTGGCTCCACCCTTCCCCTTGGGGTCATGATTTGAACAATTTAAAATCTACATTACCCAAGAATGCTTCCACATAAGTTTCAACTTTTCTGGCCCAGTGGTTCTTGAGAAGAAGTTTTTCAAAGATTTTTCCAATATATTTCTTTGTAAAACTTTGATTACCAATTGTGGCCCCACCCTTGCCCCGGGGGTCATGATTTAATTTAGAATCTACACTATACCAGGATGCTTCCACATAAGTTTCAGCTTTTCTGGCCCAGTGGTTCTTGAGAAGAAGATTTTCAAAGATTTTTCTTATATATTTCTATGTAAAACTTTGATTCCCCATTGTGGCCTCGCTCTTTCCCCGGGGGTCATGATTTGAACAATTTAAAATCTACACTACCCAAGAATGCTTCCACATAAGTTTCAACTTTTCTGGCCCAGTGGTTCTTGAGAATAAGATTTTCCAAGATTTTTCCTATATATTTCTATGTAAAACTTTGATTCCCCATTGTGGCCCCACCCTTCCCCCGGGGGTCATGATTTTTACAATTTAGAATTTACACTATCCCAGGATGCTTCCACATAAGTTTCAGCTTTTCTGGCCCAGTAGTTCTTGAGAAGAAGATTTTCCAAGATTTTTCCTATATATTTCTATGTAAAACTTTGATTCCCCATTGTGGCCCCGCTCTTCCCCCGGGGGTCATGATTTGAACAATTTAATATTTACACTACCCAAGAATGCTTTCACATAAGTTTCAGCTTTTCTGGCCCAGAAGTTCTTGAGAAGAAGATTTTCCAAGATTTTTCCTATATATTTCTATGTAAAACTTTGATTCCCCATTGTGGCCCCGCCCTTCCCCCGGGGGTCATGATTTGAACAATTTAATATCTACACTACCCTAGGATGCTTTCACATAAGTTTCAGCTTTTCTGGCCCAGTAGTTCTTGAGAAGAAGATTTTCCAAGATTTTTCCTATATATTTCTATGTAAAACTTTGATTCCCCACTGTGGCCCCGCTCTTCCCCCGGGGGTCATGATTTGAACAATTTAATATCTACACTACCCTAGGATGCTTTCACATAAGTTTCAGCTTTTCTGGCCCAGTGGTTCTTGAGAAGAAGATTTTTTAATGACCCCACCCTATTTTTGTCTTTTCTTGATTATCTCCCCTTGCGAGGGGATTTGTCCCTTCATTTTAATAATTTAAATTCCTCTTCACCCAAGAATGCTTTGTACCAAGTTTGGTCAAAATTGGCCCAGTGGTTCTTGAGAAGAAGTCGAAAATGTGAAAAGTTTACAGACGGACAGACGGACGGACGGACGACGGACAAAATGTGATCAGAAAAGCTCACTTGAGCCTTCGGCTCAGGTGAGCTAAAAAGTATTCACATTCACTATTTTTTTTTCCATTAAGCCGTTCGCTCGGCTTTAGAGGCGAAAGTCACTGGTCTCTCGGATATGGCCTTAAAGGTACTTAGACACAGATTTGAAGTTTTTATTTTCTGTATAATATTACGACTTACATATTTTAATAGCATTTCACACAAAAATAAATTATTTTTCTGGATAAAAGTTTTTATATTTCTCATTAATACACAACAAGATTGCAATTTTTCCTAAGGATTAAGAATACTATTGTTTGCAGCTTACTGTAAAGTTTCACGTTTCGTCACGATCTTTTTCGTCAGATGCATCCAACGTAAGCAATTCACGTGATTGGTCAACTCAAATTATCAACATTGATACGGAAATAATCTGTTGCACGAGCAACCAATCAGGGATAAAAAGAAAATTCCAGTCGTAAAGTTTGCGGTTAGTTGGCGTGTACAATTTACCTTGAGTGCAGCTGTCAACTAGATCGTGACGTAACGTGAAACTTTACAGTCAGCTGCAAACAATAGTAAGGTTAAAATATGTGAAAGTGCAAGGGTGTGTCAATCAAACCCGCCAGAAAATTTGAAGTTTTAATAACTTTTAAATGAAATAAGATTTTTAATTAAGTTTTGTGTGAAATGTTATTAAAATATGTAAGTCGTAATATTATAGAGAAAATAATGACTTCAAATATGTGTCCAAGTACCTTTAAAAATGTAGGCCCGTGTCACGGTAGGCGTTGGCAAGATCAAGAACCCTCACTGTTCAATGGCCCTGAGTTCCGAGTATAGGTCTAAATTTGAATCCCTTCACCGGAATACGGAATAGCTAGCAAAAATTCTTGCATGCAAGAGAAAAAATGCTTCAAAAGGTTCCTAAAACAATTTTGTGAGGGTACATTTCAATCAGCTGATGGGTATCCAAAATAGAGTCGCAGAGGGAATGGAATTATAGTTGAAAAGAATGGTCTTATCAAAGACATCATATGTGATGTACCTTATAATCAATCCCTTTTATCTAAATATATATCACATATTAATGTTGAAATTTGCAACAGCGCTTCTGCAGTAATATATCGTCATAAGTACTATATACGGACTTTTTTCCACGGGGTCATAATTACGCGGAATCTCAATATCTGTTTAATCCGCGGGTAGAAAATTACGCGGATTTTCTAGACTGTCCTTATATGCCTTGCATTTATATTATGTACGCTTGAAATTTTTACAAATCTTCTTAAGACCTGGACATCAAGCAGTTAAACTGTTGGCATGAATGTAATGTGCATTGAGTCCTCTACCAAAATTGTGAAATTCATTGTCCCAGGGTCAAGTGTTGTAGTGCTAGGGTGGGGCTATATATATTATATAATAAAACTGCATTATTTCTTTGAAAATCTTCTCTTCTCATGAGTATTAAATAAACCAACTGAGTACATAGTTATGATGAGCAAGAGTGCCTCTTCCAAACTTGTGAATTTTATAGCTCAATGGTAAGGGGTTCTGGTGTTAGGGCGGGGCTCTATTGATTATATAGTGAAAATGCTTTAATTCTTTGAAAATCTTCTCTGCTTCCGGGTATTAAATAAACTAAATGCTTTAATTATGTTCCCCAAACGAAGTTGGGGAACATATTGTTTTTACTCTGTTTCTTATTATTATTATGTCGCCCCGAACGAAGTCGGGGACGACATATTGATATTGTACGCATGTTTTTTTTATCCAGGCTGTTTCTCGGAGATGGCTGGGACAATCTTCCTGAAACTTTCCTCAAAGGACGATCACTGGTTGTAGTTGTGCAGTGAGGTCGTTCAGTTCTAATATGTCTACCGTTGCCATGGAAACCTGTAAAAAGCGACAAATTTTGTCCGAGAGTGTTCTCTCTGGTCCCTTAAACGTTCGTCATGAAACTTTTCTTATTTTAATGATTAGTATCTGTAGTTGTGTAACTCGCATTTAAAATTTTCAAATAATCGATTATTGCCATGGAAACCAGGTGAAACTTAAAATTCTTTAATTTCGATTTTCTCAATAACTAAGCAGCCAATTGTTTTGAAACTTTCAATGTTTATTCCTTGTAATGTGTCAAAGTGATTTCTACTTTTGAAATAATTGTAATGAGTCGCTCACAGTTGCCATAGAAACAAACAGAAAAAAAGATTCAGATGTACACATGTGTTCTCCAAGGTCTAGGTCAAAGGGTCAAAGTTCGTCGTATCCAATAAAAGTTCTTTTCACAAGGATTACATATTTGAAATACAAAAGCCCTAGCACTTACCGTTCAAACGTTATGGCTATGTACTATTTTTCAAGACGCCCCCCCCCCCTTTTGAAGCACACAGCCAGGTAGAATACACAGATATAACATATACAACTTACTAGTAGCTTTTAAAAATCTTCATTCATAAAACTCAGTTCCGTCATATGATATTTTGCCATCATTCATTCTCCTTCTGTTTTGTCTCTTGAATTTATAAATATTTTATTTTATCTATATAAAAAAAAAATTAACGATTGTCAGCTGCATTTATTATCATTTCGCGTTTTCTTGTATATTTATTAATTTTATATTATTCAT
>NW_026925423.1:0-26166 GCF_032062105.1 Saccostrea cuccullata | reverse complement strand
CACTAAAAAAATAAATACAATAAGTAAATGACATCAAACAATATATTCAGTTCAATGCAGTCTTCACCATCAACACGGATATTATTAAAAATAGATTTAACAGATTGTAAATGGTCTATATCCATGAATGCCAAAAAAGGAATTAACTTTTACAAACTAATGGAATTAACGAAATCCTGTTTAGATGGATATTTCCGTAAGTTAAAATAATTTATCAAAGTATATTAACAATGTAAAAACAAGTAATAATTTATATAGCGTACCAGTTTATGGAATCAGTGCTAACATAATGCTGGCTCAAATATTACATCTAAACAGAACCTATATAAAAACAATAATCGCAGGTTTAGCCAAAATCTCAGGACGATATCATAGCTGATCATAAGAATAATTAAATTGTTCAAAATTACAACATCTATATCTAGTGTTGCTTATAATCAATATGATAACTGAAAATAATACTTTACAAAAAACAGTGAACTTTATTTCAAAACTTCACTCATTCTCTCTTTTAATCAAAGAAATTACATTACGTAACGATAGAAAGATAAATGTAGAAGATAGATAAAGATTACTTCAAGTGGTCTGTATTCTGATTCTTGAATTGAAATCTTGTAAAACACAAATGTTGTAGCCAATATGCAATATTCAATAGTCGAGACAGACTTGTCTCACAACCGGTAACTTCGGCTGTCCGTGCGAGAAGGGAGTGCCCCCGCACAACACATCGAACAATAGAAAACGTACCACCAAAACTTGGCCAATAAAACTATGTAATCCGTAATGTCAAATGTCGTTCAGCCAGTAAGAATTATTAGCATGCAAAATGAAAAGTGCAATGATGATAATGAAAACTATAAAACAATTTGGGATAAATATTTAATCATAAATGCATACATTTTAGATTAAAATTCTTTATACTGTGGTGTCGCATGAGTGCAGGCAAAACCATTCTCTGTAATAATAAATATCAAAAGATTAACTTATGTTTCATAACTCACAATACATCATACATACAATGTTAGTGTAGTGTTGAATAAGCTCATAAAACATTTAAACAGTAGCATTAGATTGATTGATTGTACACTGCTTAACGTCCCTCTCCAGAATATTTCACTGATATGGAACCGTCACCATTGCCGGTGAAGGGCTGCAAATTTAGGTCTATGCTCGGAACTTACGGCCTCTGAGCAGGGAGGGATCTTTATCGTGCCACACCTGCTGTGACACGGGGCCTCGGTTTATACGGTCTCATCCGAAGGACCGCCCCATTTAGTCAACTTATACGACAAGCAGGGGTACTGAAGACCTATTCTAACCCGGATTCCCACGGGGTCAGTAGCATTAGAAGAAATGGTCATATTGATTCTAAATTCATTTATTGTAAATAACACTGAAATGAAACAATTTTTTTTTCTAACCTTACTAGGGATATGATATTAACAAACCGATAAAGGCATCCTCGAATGATTAGTTTAATCTAAAATAAAGCAATTTTGATAGCTGATTGAATCATGTGACAGCATATTTGTAAATATCAAACCCCCTACCTTTTATCTACACTACTTCTTTTTTTTCCGCACCCTCTTTTGATTTTATTAAATAGAATAAAATGTTAAAAGCGAGCGTCTCGAAGCGAGCTCAATAGACTAACGTGTAAGAACAAAGGAAATTCGGAATGAAATCTGTACATACGTCAGACAAATTTTTCTGTGAAACATTCCTAGAATTCCTTTACTACCCAATGTCCTTTGCGGAAATAAATAAATAAATAAATACTAACATAAAGCATAAATGGCTTTCAGTATGTAGAAATCTTTAAAAGAAAACAAAAAAAAATAACTCTGCATTTTTTTCGAACCTAATTGCACTAGATCTATCATTTAAAACAGAAGCTTGGCTGTCTCCGTAAGCTCAGACGAGCTCCGTGACGTCGTGTGACGTCACAGATAGTCGAGATGTCTCGCGCGGCTTGATGTTTGAAGTGGTGGATATTTTTTTTTTGAGTGTTTTTGATGTTACAACTGCGTTCGCCCCAACGGTCACACCGTAAAACAGTAGTTTAAGTCATTAGAACTTTTTTTTAAAGGGATAAATTTGTGCAAAAATGCACACAAGTATATCGTACAGTGTGAAATATATGTATACTTACATGTTCTCGCACATCATCTATTCAAGTCCGCTGTTGAGGGTTCCTGTGGAATTATCCAAACAAACAGAGCATATTTAACAGAAAACATGTTATTACAGTTTAACACGGGTATAATCGGTTAAATCACCCGAACAAGCTGAAGAAATACGGTCTTTCGATGCCTAGTCTTAGCTATTCCACCTAAAAATTATAAGAAACAATTCAATATTCAATTTTTGATTTCTGAGCAAGTAAGTCCAGGAGAAAAAAGGAATAAGCATCCTTTTTTTAAAAAAAGATTACAGAATAATTTTAAGTAAAAATTGATGCCCCAAATACCCAAACAATACAAGTTCTGAAACCCTGAGAGCTAATCAAGAAAGACAATTTCAAGATGTATCTCGAGCGTGACTGAATTTAAAACAAAGATCCAAGTGACTTATTTCATCTTTAAAAAATATTCAATTTAAAAATAAAGAAAGAAATATATGATAATTTGTCAAAAATGCACTAAATATACTCCCTTCATAGCTAGTAACTTGCAATTCTTAATTATACACAAATCACAATATGACAAAGTACCTCTCCGATCCCGATGAAGTTAGATTTTATTAAAAATCATAAGTTGTGTATACAATCGTTAGAAAGTTTTACTTCTTCCATCTATTTTAAATGATTGAATATATGAAAAATATCACATGTGCTATAAGTTTTCTTTAGGTAACTTCCTCTTCCTTCAATATCTTAAATAAAGTGATTTTTATGAACCTTAAATGAATATATTAGAAAAACAGTTTGTTACTTACGTAAATAAAGTTTTCCCGCGTTTCGTAGAATAGCGGGAAAACATTGTATGATAGGAACGTATTTTATTGGAAATGCCTGTTTAAGGTAGGCGTGGCCAAAGGAAGGCCACTGAGAAGGTGGTATTTTGTGAGGTGTTGGATCATTCTAAGCCAGTGCTCCGCAGAACACACACGTGTTTTTGCTGAGTTTTTATCTATATTCATATTTTGATATATGTAATATATTATATATATATGTAATATTGTCATATATTTTGACTTTGCTTTATTGTACATGTACATAAACGGTGTTTATGCATACCAAGCACTGCTCCGAATGCACGTCCGCAATCTCCCTTGAGGCATTATTTACATAGCGACGGACACAGGTTTTCCATAGTTACTCGTCTATGGTTTTTTCCTGGGCGGTTTTTAATGTCTTTGATAGGGGTATAAGGCATAGCATGTAACGCATAGTTAACCAAAACATTGCAGTACTTCATTCTTCACATACACAATAATGTATGCCTGTTTGTTATTAATTCTTATCATTAAATAAATGCCAGCTGCTCCCACTAAGCTAGCCTGGCTTACAGCTTAAGTGTTGTATTATTTGGGGTGTAGTCTGTCAAATAATGAGTGAAGATTATACCAGTTATTTCCAATTGTCATTGCAAAAAACAACTTGATTCACTTTCAATATTCACTATCAATGTTTACTTTACGTAGCGAATTCGAACGAAAATGACCAATAAATGACCACTGGGTATCATCCGGTAGGTTACTATCTTTATGGCGTCAACTGGAACACTACTTGAGTTTTCGTTGTTTACATTCCCAAATACTTCTGGTGGTCGTTCACGGTTTGATCGTACACCGTATTACTCGAAGTTTATAATGTAAATCTGTGTTTAGAAAAAAGAATGCTTTATTTTCTTTTGTAATTTTATATATTTTTATCTATATTTTTTGTAAACATTTAATATCGTATTTCGTTTTGTAATTTATTCTGAAATATGAATTAACCTTTGTTGAATCTGATTGGTTGTAGGATACAGGATAGGATAGAATAGGATAGGATTTGATTAACTTCTATAGGTTTCTATCGTGAATCCTCAATCCAGAATCCTTTCCAATCCAACGTTGACCTACTTAAGGAATAGCAGCACTGTAGAGTGTAGAGTTGTCCCCATTATTGAGTTTAAAGTTAACAATAAGATGGTTCAGGGTGTGGATCAAAAAGTTATTATGGTGTAGGATAGGATTAGATTAGGATCGACCCTACAATACATGTAACAGTAACATATAAGCACAAACACAAAACTATACAAAGACAATACAAATAGATAATCACATCTTTAACACAATAATTTATAGTCCCAGAACAAGAGAAATCATGATAGTAATTCCCGCCAATTCTGCCTTAGATTGGCTTAGAACCATTCAACCACACTGATTAATAGAAATCAATGTAACACCCAATAATGGAATAACAAATCACTACAGCACTCGGTAGTCTACATGGAATGCAACAGTTAACTAAAAAGGGGTGTTAAGGTTTATAACAGACACTGAACGAGATGATATAAAGTGTTAGTAAATCGCTTTGCGTAGTGCTGAATGAATGAGTGAATGATTGAATGAATAAAATAAAGAATGCGAATAATGAGTACAATTTAAAAAAACATATCCTAAAAAATATAAAAAGTACAACTAACACATAAGCATGTTATCTGTAGCCACCAAACATGTAATGTACAAAACACCCTGCCTATCAATATCTGTGCGTAATATATCAACTTCCTACCTCCTACAGTTTTTGAGATAAAGGATTGTCAGACAAGCAAAAAGACTGACAGACGCCGGACTAGATGATCCAAAAATGTTTTGGTCTTCTCTACTCATGACGCTAAAATTTTCTCTTTCTCTCTCTATCTCTCTTTCTCGCTATCTCTCTCTCTCTCTCTCCTCCACACAGGGGGAAGTGGTTTAAACGCAAACGGGTGTAATTGCAATATTCTTTTTCAGGCTGATGATACCAATGTATTTTCTTCCATGATAAAGAAATTTAAATTATTTCAAGAAAAACCGCCGCCAAGAAGATCTGCAAAATTCTGCTACGCATTTGCAATACTAGGGGTAAGTCTTTAAATTGCATGTTTCTTTTAATTTCTTTCATTCTTGAAAAAAAATATTAAGATATTTATGTTTACCCTTGACATATTAATATTAACATTTAAAACATCATTTAATTTTTAAATGTGTTTTATTTTTCTTTAAGGTTCTTCGGTATGCCAATGAATTTCGAGAGATGATAGATGATTCCGAATCAACATCTGTTAAGTAGTCGATAAACAAATTTAAAAACTTATACACAAAAAGTAAATGTTTTAATCTTACAAAGTTTTGGCCTTAGACTGATTATACCATTGTTACAACGCACTTTGAAAAATTACGCACTTTGAAAAAAAAATTTCAAAGTGTGTTAAGATTTGGGACCAAGCTAACGCACTTTGAAAATATATATTTTTTCAAAGTGCGTTAATTTAGACCATATTAACGCACTTTGAAAAAAAAATATAAAGATTGATCAATATTCCTTCAAATAATCGGTATGATAAATAACAGATCCTGGTTTGATAACTTTTTTTTAATGATAAAGTCAGTGAGGTATTGACGTTTTAAATATGTTTTAGGTTTTGATAAAATAAAAGTTAAAATTAAAGGGTCTTGAAAAAAATAGTGACGATTGTTAAAGTTCATTAATTCGTTTCTTTTTTAGCTCACCTGAGCCCAAGGCTCAAGTGAGCTTTTCTGATCACATTTTGTCTGTCGTCCGTCAGTCTCTCTGTCTGTCTGTCCGTCTGGCAACTTTCCACATTTTTGACTTCTTCTCAAGAACCACTGGGCCAATTTTGACCAAGCTTGGTACAAAACATCCTTGGATAAAGAAACATTTAAATTGTAAAAATGAAGGGCCAACTCCCACCACAAGGGGGGATAATCAAGATGACAAAAATAGGATGGGGTCATTAAAAAATCTTCTCATGAACCACTTGGCCAGCAAAGCTGAAACTTATGTGGAAGCATCCTTGGGTGGTGTAGATTCTTAATTATTTAAAACATTGCCCGCAGGGGTAAGGCGAGGCCACAATAGGGAATTCAAGTTTTACATAGAAATATAAAGGATCAAAACTTTAAAAATCTTCTTCTCAAGAACCACTGAGCCAGAATAGCTAAAACTTATGTGAAAGCATCTTGGGGTAGTGTAGATTCTAATTTGTTTAAATCATGACCCCCGGGGGTAGGACAGGGCCAAAATGGAAATCAAAGTTTTACATAGAAATATACAGGAAAAATCTTTGAATTTTTTTTCTTAAGAAACAGTAGGCTAGAAAAGCTTAAACTTATGTGGAAATATTCCGGGATAGTGTAGATTCTAAATTGTCCAAATCATGACCCCTGGGGGTAGGGCGGGGCCACAATGGGGATTAAACGTTTTATATAGAGATATATAAAGGGAAAATCTTTGAAAATCTTCTTCTCAAGAAACAGTGGACCAGAAAAGCTGAAACTAATATGGAAGCATCTTGGGGTAGTGTAGATTCTAATTTGTTTAAAGCATGATCCCCGGGGGTAGGGCAGGGCCAGGATGGGAAATCAAATTTTTACATAGAAATATTTAGGGAAAGTCTTTGAAAATCTTCTCCTCAAGAAACAGTGGGCCAGGAAAGCTGAAACTTATGTGCAAGCATTCTGGGATAGTGTAGATTCTAAATTGTTCAAATCATGACCCCCGGGTGTAAGGCGGGGCCACCATGGGGATTCAAAGTTTTACATAGAAATATATAGGAAAAATCTTTTAACATCTTCTCAAGAACCACTGGACCAGAAAGGCTGAAACCCATGTGGAAGCATCCTGGGGTAGTGTAGATTCTTAATTGTTCATATCATGACCCCTGGGGGTAGGGCGGGGCCACAATGGGAAATCAAAGTTTAACAATGGGGAATCAAAATATCCTTTGGTAGTGTACATTTCAAATTGTCAAAATTATATCAGTATCAATTATATCAGGATGGGGTCACAATATGTATTACAAAGGGGAAATCTGCTAAAGAACAGAATCGTCTGAGCTTCTCGGGTGAGCGATGTGGCCCATGGACCTCTTGTTTTAATTCTAGTCTTTGATAAGTAGATGTTAATGTATATAGTGGGACACTAATAGAGGACAGCTTCAAGCAACTTAGCATTTATCATAATGAAAATGGACCAATTTGATTGTTCAAAACTATGAAAATTTTTTCTCTCTCTCATACGTTTAACTGTACTTAAAAATTTCTATTTTTCATCTGTTTTAATTAACTCATTTAATATTGAAAGTTTTCAACGACATACCAGTTATGTAAATACATTAATTATATGAATGCTTTGAGTATAGCATAGACATCGAGACTGGGCAAGGGCCAGGGGAGGGGGATGGGGGGCTAAGCCCCCCAAATTAGTTTGGAAAGATATATACATTGTATAACCATTGAAAATGCAGCGTACCCTTTTTAGGTTTATTGCTCCCCTCCCCCGTTTGTTACCGACACCCATCTATTGGAAAGATAAAGATTTGGACTGAGGGATCTTATACCCGACTTCTCCTCTTTTCGACGGGAGTAAATCAATTCATTTTTGAGGTTCGGGTTAGGCTTAGTTTTTTGAAAGATAAATAACAAATAAAATCTTTCCATGACTTAAATAAGATTTTTATTTTTCAAAGAGCGTTGGGTGTCTTTATGGTAAAATATATTGATGTAGACTCTTAACGCACTTTGAAAAAAAAAATTTTCAAAGTGCGTTGAGTTGGTCCCAAATTTAACGCACTTTGAAAAAAATTTTCAAGTGCATTGATTTTATCCCAATTTTAACGCACTTTGAAATTTTTTTATCTTTATCTTTATCGTGCCACACCTGCTGTGACACGTGGCCTCGGTTTATAAGGTATTATCCGAAGGACCGCCCCATTTTGTCGCCTTTTACGACAAACAAGCGGGTACTGAGGACCTATTCTAACCCGGATCCCCACGGGGCAATTTTAAGAAGAAAATCGAAATGTCAAAAAATTAGCAATTTCACACAAACTGATTTCTACCATTAAGCTTTTCCTAATAAAATTCACCTTCCTTGGTATATTTTTCTTAAGTTTATATTAAAATTTTACCACCAATGTAATATATTCTAGCATTTGTTTTGATATTTCTTATATTTGATATATTAAGGATTTTGCCTGCGATATCAAAAGACTGATAGACCCACAAACTAAAAAGACGAAACTAAACGTAAAGCTTTGGAAAACATAATTGGTTGCATTCAGTCAATGTAAGATCAATTTAGTAATGTTTAGTTTCATATAATAAATATGATAATTTTAGTATTTGGTGTTTTCTTTGATTGATTAATTGTTTGTTGTTAAGCGTCCATTTTTTCACTCATATGGAGACGCCACCACTTGCCGGTGGAGGGCAACACATAATTGTCTATTCTTGGCACTGAGGGTCATTGAGCAGTGAGGGACCTTTTTTGTGCTTGCACCTACGCAGGGGGAATAAGGAAACATACAAAATATTTTACCTTGACTAACTCAGTGCTACATTATAACTTCATAGTTTATAGGGTGCGACATGATTTAGATGAAAATTTTAGAACACAAGTTTTCGTAATATTGGTATTTAGTGATGTAAAAAATGAAAATGAAAAGAAACGTGTAAACATTAACAGAAATGAAATGTTCTTTTTTTGTAATACTGTATGCTGTCATTTTGATTAAAATCGACAACCTATGACGTCAGATATGTAGTACTAATATAATGTCGGTCAAAATCTCTACAGAGCTTATGTTTCTGTTATAAAAATCCGACTTAAAATAAAATTTTCTGATTCTGATTCTGATTCTGTCATATGGATACATCAAATATCTTCGAAATTGATCCTATCGTGTAAAGAGAATTTGGCTAAGACGGCATGTACAAATATACAAAAAATGGAGTTTTAAAACAAATAACGTAAATATTTTGTGATATTCAAATAGAGTTCAGTCAATGAAACAGGCATGCTAATTTATTTTCATAGATAACATTCTCTTTCAAAGACAGTCAACTGTAACCGTATCCCGTTCGACACTTCCTTTGTCATTTGTGAAAAAAATAATGCACCAGAACAACAATAAGCATACGATTTGCCGAGATGGAAAGTTTGCCTCCTAAAATATTTGGAAATTGCTGCTAGAATCCCGAGTAAAGTAGTACAAAAAGTTTTACAAAAAAATCTCATTTCATATGTAAAAAAATCAAATTATCGGCTAAGCTATAGGTTTCGTGCGAATGTGTTGAATAATTATTTTACTGAAGGGACAATGGGACTCTACCAGCACTTTGTGGGCAAAATAGGTGTTTTCCAAGTACATTATTCACTCTTAGCAATTATTTCACCCCGGGGTAATGTTGTTCTGTTAGCTTTTTTATTGAGGAAGATTTTGCTATTTTTAGAATCAAGTGATACCGTGATTGTATTGCTCTGCTCGTTGCAGCGTTAGGCACTCTTTTATCTTTACACAATAGATAATAAAAGTTTTTAATTGCTAGGCTGGTTGGGTTAATTATCAAACTTAATTTTCTTTAAAAAGTCTAAATTTTCCGAAAATGACATATGCTTTCTTAACATACCCGCGTACTGCGACAAAGGACCTCGGTTTACACGGTCTCATCCGAAGGACCGGTCTCCACGTCCCGCAGTGGGATTCGAACCCTCGACGTAAGAATTGACTCCTTACTTCGCGACTCTAGAGCAGCCTCTCTAACCACTGCTCCACAGGGGCGACTGTTTTTGTTGAGAAAAGGTTATGAAACTGTTGCCGTTCAGGGGTTTTCTCCCTTGAGACAACTTGTGGGTCTCCCAATTCTGTATATTGGACAAAAGAACTATGAGTCAGGATTAAAGTTTTCAAAAATTTATTATTGCTTGTTGTATTTAATTTGCACAATCTCTTTGAATAATTATTTCTCACTCCCGTTGAAATATTGTTTCTCTCCCAGAATGGGAATAAAATATTTTTACATGGGAGAATTCTGTTTTAAGGGATTGTTTATATAAATTTACAAAAGCATAAAAGTATTTATCTTTTCCCAAAATATTGTTCTTTGCCAAACAATTATATTCTAGTCAGGTATAGTTATGGGAGAGTTATTTTACCTCCCACTAATTTTCTCCAACAGGCTAATTCAATATAAATAGTAAAAAGTAATAATAAAATATGATACAAAATTCATCAGCTCCCAAAAATTAGTAATTAATTATGTTACAGTAATTACCCATCGATATCGCTCCCAGCCATGCTGGCGATGCGATGATCTAACCTACTCTATCCTATCCTAAACCCATTCTGACTGTCAGTCGATTTGCGCTGGCTTATATTGGCATCGGGCTCGATTGTCGTGACGTCACGACAAAGTGAAAATACCCGCCATGCTTGTTAGTTGATATGCTGCCATGCCGATCGAACCGTCGAAAGGATACACGCACCCTAGGGCGCGGATAATTATTGTGGGAAACATTCATAATACTTATCGCTGATGGACTTCGTAAGCATAAATAAAACAATCATAAACAGTTCAAGCGTGACTTGGGAATGCAAGATGTCGAGGAAATTCGGGCGTCACTAATTACCGACCTCGTCCCAGTTTTACACTTGGTAAATACAATGTTGTTGATGAAATTAAACATACAATTAATTAAACATTAATTTGTCATTTTATGGACCAGTATATAACGGGGAGTTTTTGTTTAACTTGTACTCTATATTTTCACAGAAAATGTTACTCGTAGTAACGGGAATAATTACGGAACCGTAACAAAACTTTAGATCTGAAATTTTCTGTTTCCTATATTTAGTTTTATATTGCTAGCGTGTTCCCAAAGATCCCTGTTTAGAAATAATTTTATGTAGTGACTGTAAAAAATACAACGATTAAAAATGCACCTTTTCTTACTCTTATGTTTAGGAGATATAAAGAAAATACTTTTTGAATGATTATTTTTAAGGGATTCAACATTCTCGCCTGAAAAGGAAAATGATTGTCACGTTTTTTACTTGGCTTTACTTGAGTTCTTGGGAGAGAATAGCGGCATTCCGCATTTGAAAGGTATTTTTCTAACACACACACACCCTCACCCTTCTTTACACCCTCACACACTCTCTCTCTCTCTCTCTCTCTCTCTCTCTCTCTCTCTCTCTCTCTCCAACCCTCCTTCACCCTCAATCTCTTACAAGCACAAACCCTCATATATATAATTACACCTGCTCTACGAGTCCAAACATTATATAACATGTATATCAGGATTATTAATCATAATATATTTTCATTTTTGAAAAATGAATAATACGTGCACAATTTTATGACTTTTAACTGCAGAGGTTTTTCTCTCTTTAAAAGATTTAAGGATTCAATCTTCAGTCCTTTATTTGCAAATATTAATTGAAGTGTCTGATTTGCCCACTAGAATTTCTACTGTCTTTGTTATATTTCACAAGAGTTAAAGCCCGGTTCTGAGGTATAAATAGCAGCCAATCAGGAAAATGGTGGAAATTTCAATTTTCTTGCCACTCTTTGCTTCAGGGGATATTGTTTTGAATTCATACTTATAGCACCAATTATCATTTTGAGATAGTTGTTATGTAAATAAAGTTTACTATTCTGCGAAAGAAAATGCATAGAATATATTTCAAATGTTTCTAAAACAGGTGAATTTATCAATTGAAATTCTGAAGTGACACTGATTTTCAAAATCTGCCTGTTTTGATTGACGGCTAGCAAAGCTCTGTTTGTATTTACACCGGAAGCTCTAATCTCTATGGACGCATTCAAAATGGCTTCTTTTTATATGATTATGCCTAATTCTCTTACCTCAGCAAAGAGAAAGAAAAGTCCATTAATTCCTATTATTTGATGAAGAGATAAAGAACACACTGTATGTAAACAAGAACAGATAAAAGTACATCCTGCTGTTTCAGGCTGTTATCAACTGACCGCTGTTCACAGCGCAGAGTACAAGTAATTAGCACATAAGCACTCCATTCAACAGATAAGACTTGTAGAGTATATGAAGCTGCAAACAAATGTAATTCTCACAAAAACAAAAATTACCAAAATTTGACAAGATCAACAACACATTCTGGTAGAATGTCCCTACGATGGCTTGCAACATTTTTCAATCGAGGGTCTGACTGCAGCGCGATAAGTTTCCTTTCTTTGTATCGGGCATCATGAAAAACACCTCTGTGAAAGAGCATTGTCCAAAAATACTTATACTTTTGCTTCCGGAAGGAGCTGTTTCTTCTGTCCGGTAACACTGCTTCAGAAGGCCAACACATCTGTGTGTTTTTCTCATCTGTTATGCAGGTTTTGCAAAAACACTGTTGACATTCATCACAGTTTTCATTCTGTGGGATACGGAATGTCCTCTCAAAGTCTTCATTACTGGTGTTTTGATTTTCAATAGGCCTAGTATCCCCTTCGCATAACATTTCATCTAATCCCCATTCATTAAAATTAATAAACTGAATAATTGTTTCCCTTTGCTCAGGATTCACTCTCAAAGAAATAACATTTGTGTCCTCATTTTCCTCCATTTTGCTATAAGAACGATAGCTGGAATTGGAGGGAAAATTTTAGGGCATGGGGCACCAAAAGAGGTTTATAAACATGTTGTTGTCTATTTGGTCACTTTTGTAAAATTTAAAACTTTATTTTTTTTTTTTGGCATCAAAATTGTTATAAAATATATACAATGACAATCTATTAAATACAATAATAACCAAGCTAACACAAAAACATTTTTAAAATGTTTTAAAAACATTTTCAAAATGTTGCGAAAACATTTTTAAAAATGTTTTAATCACGTGATTTTGTATGGTTTTTTAAACGTTTTTAAAACATTTTAGTGAAATATTTCAGCAAAATGTTGTCAGAACATTTTCTTAAAATGTTGCAAAAACATTTTCAAAAATGTTTTAATCACGTGAATTTATATGGTTTTTTAAACGTTTTTAAAACATTTTAGTGAAATATTTCAGCAAATGTTTCCGGAACATTTTCTTAAAATGTTACAAAAACATTTTTCAACAATGTTTTAATCACGTGATTTTGTATGGTTTTTTAAATGTTTTTAAAACATTTTACAAAATATTTCAACAATTGTTATAATAACATTGTTTTTAAATGTAACAAAAACATTTTCAAAAATGTCTTATTCACGATTAAATTGTTCGGTTTTTAAAACGTTTTCAAAACATTAAAGTCGAGGTTACAAAAGTATTTTTCCTGAATTTTTACTTTTTCTCATTAAATAATGATATATTTATATTCTAAAAGAAATAAACACAAATTATATTTAATTTTTGAACCTTTAATACAAACCCATATTCAATATGTTAATCACATTTAAATTCCATTCTCGGTACAAGTTTTAATTTATTTTCTTTCAAGTCACCGGGTTGTTAAAGGTTGAAAACGGCGTCTAATCCATTCACTGAATTTTAAAAGAACAGTATCACAGAAATCCTATGTTCACTCTATCGGTCGAACAGAGTGGCGGATCTATAAAACTTAGTTAGAATCACATACACTGAAAAGGCTGATAAGGAATCTGCACCTCGGAAAGAATAGCACAACCTGTAAAGATAAGGAAAATTGTGTTTGTATCATCAGCGTTCTACATCTAATGTATCTTAAGATGATCAACGAAAATATACAAAAAATATTTTAAATAATTATATCAAATTTAAGTTCTTTCCTCATTTGCATTGAAAAAAGCAGAAAAATAATTACTATGACAATATTATTGAGGAGTAATAGTATTTACGTACACCTTTGCCTTCACCAAAGGCGGGTCTTTTGAATGTGGGAATTTGAAAATACGGATGATGCAACCAACACCATGCTGTAAAGACATTTCATTTTTAAATCAACATATTGTTTGATGATTAACATTTCACAAAGACAACAAATACTTGAATTAAGGATATAATTGTATTGCCTTAAGAATGAAATATTCAAATCAAATATTTATATAATCTTAACGCTTTGTCATTGCTACATACATTTGTACAAAGTTATTGATCATGCACTGGTAGTATAAAAGTCGTTTTTAAATGATCTTTTAAAGTCTTTAATAAAGGAATAATTCTTACCATTCAAAGTTAATAAATCCCGAGGTTATTATTGTGGTTTATATGGTGCGAAGTCTTCTCATTCAAATCAGTACGGAGTAAGCGCGCACATCTTCATTCTTGTTGAACAGAATTCAAAATTTGGCCTAGATAAGCAGCAAACCACTATACTCTGTAACGCGCTGCCCAGCAGGAGAATTGCATAATAGGTTTTCATGACACTGAAACTGACCAGTGTGCCAATCCCTATGTAATGCCTCAGAGTAAAATTCTGGGAGTGGATCACAGATTTGATGAAGAACATTTTTTTTAAAAAGACATTTAAGAGTTTTATTTAATGCTTATGATTTTATACATTTATTTATATATTTTTTTTTTGCTTGCATATCCTTTCATTTATTGATTTTTTGATTTGTTTAATCAAAGGACTTTATATAAATTATGTCTGTTTAGTCAATAAGCCAAAACTAGAAATCATTATAAAATACCGGAAAAAATCTTTCAATTAAAAAAATTCTACAATTCCTCATTTTAACACTGTTCTTTCTATATATTCTTTTTTTTCTTCATAAACTAAATTTTAGGAAAATCGCAATCATACATTAATATTTGAATGTTTTAAGAACATTTTGAAAATAACAGCGGCAATGAAAAATTAAGTCTTTAAAAAAAGAAAACACATTAAATTAATGTTCTTAGATAATTCTCACAACATACTCTTAAAGTTACTAAATGAATTAAATTGTGCCGCAATTACATGAATGATTCAAAAACATTTTGAAAATGTTTCCAAAAAATGTTACAAAAACTATAATTAAAATTTTTCAATTGTAGTGAAAATAATTATTTTAGTTGATGTTTTAAATAAACATTTTCACTGCTTATCCCTAAAAATATCCTTAATTGAATGTTTTTAACTAACAGCGATATTAAGAATGTTTTAAAAATATTTTTAAAATGTTCCTTACAAATGTTTCAGAAACGTGTATGCAATGTTTCCGACTTACACAAAAAGAATGTTTCATTTCTTTTAAGAACGTTTTTAAAACGTTTTATAAGATCTTTAATATTTGGAAGCTATAAATACCCTTAAATGAATTAAGAATGTTTCGAAAACATTTTGACAACTTTCCTTCCAAATGTTCTAGAAACGTATTCATGCAATGTTTCAGATTTATGGAAAAGGAATGTTTCATTTTATGTTTTTAGAACGTTTTTAAAACGTAATATAAAAATCTTTGATATTTGAAAGCTCAAAATGCCTTTTGAAACATTTTTAAAACGTTTTAAAAATGTTTTAGAAAAATGTTCCAAAAGGATTTAATCATAAGCTTTTTGAAAACATTTTAAAAATGTTTTTAAAATGTTATAATGAGAAGAGGCAAATGTTTTAAAAACATTTTTAAAATGTTTAGTCAAATGTTTCGAAAAAACCTTTTTACAACACCAATAAAATGTTTTGAAAATGTTTTGTGCTATCTGGGAATATCTGGGGTTTTCTTGCATCAAATCCTTTGACCCCTGAGGGTCCATCATGGGAGGTGTGCTGACTTGTATATTTACTGACATTTGGCGGGATGCAGGGAGTGCCTCCCCACTGTGAAAATATTTCAGCTTTACATGTTACATTGTAACTGGTCTATTCAATTTGATAATAGACAAAGGGTAAATTCAGATTATAAATATTTAATTGCATAAATACACATAATTTCAAACGCAAGATTTTGCAATTCTAATATCAGTTTCATCATGAAGCAAACTTTTTAAAAATTTTGCCAGTCATCAATTAATTCTTTTGAAAATGAGAAATATGACTGTATCCTGTTACATCACAAAAAATAGTGGCCTAGTGATGATATCAGAAAACACACAAAAACAAGTAACATTTGATATATTATTACAAGAAGATAAGCAAGTAAACATTGAAAGAATATAGAAAGTCAAATAATAGTCATAAAAAGTGAAGAAAATGACAGAAACCAAGCGAAAACGGCCTGCCAATTTCAAGTTTGAGATGCCAATTACTGAAGGAAAAAAGCAAGAAATGTTTTAAAGTCTTCAGAAAGTATAGCTGGAGGTTTTGGTCAGTCAGAATTATAGACCTGTCAACAACATCATAATGGAATCATTGCTGGATGGGGGGGGCAAATATTGGTCCTTACAGAATATAGTCCTTTTCAAATTATCAACTTATACCAAAGTAAAGAAGAGTCAAGTTTTATAAACTTTTTTGTAACATCAATGCAATCTATCAATCAATCAATTTTGATGGATATTTCAGCAACCCATACAAATACTCACAAGGAATTTTAGAAATCAAAAAAGTCACTAAGAGAAGTCATGTGCATTCGTTAAAATTAATATGTACCTGGAACATTGTTTTGTGTCATTCCTATATTTGGGCACCTTCTCCATACACACCTGTGCAAAGGGAAAAGGTTGTTCACAAAGAGTCAACAATGCATTTCTATGCAGCGGAATGTTACCTACTCATTATTCCCAATTCTAAAATGCTGCAGGTCTTGGAATTCTTTCTGTAGAGAATCAACTACATTTTTCAAAATGTATAAACAATTTGTAAAAGAAGAATATGAGGATTTTTTGATGTACATGCTATTTTAGAAGAAGTGTGGATTATGGGTCGAAAACCGGTGGAATAGACATTTGGTAGATGCACCGAGTCATAGGGGGCCCAGAAAAAATCACAAGATACCAGTGTTGTTGCTATTGGGGAAAGATCCCATAAAGTACTGAATTGGTGCCCCATGCCCTGGAAAGCAGAGGAAAGACCTGTTTCCAAATGACATGAGATAGTCTTTGGAGGGCCAAAAATTTATAAAGATTTTGACAATGTAGACATTTCTGTGAATGTACATACCCACGGTGACCAGAATAGCTCAGTCAACAAATTTGGAGTTTCAGGGGGCCCGGGTTTTACATGCAATCAAAACCGCTCTTTGGCATCCCATCACAGAAGTGTTAAAAAATTTAGGGATGGATATAAACTTTTGTCAAACATATCACACAATAAAAAAAATCACAATATACCAGAATATTGATAAAATCCAGGAGCCTGTAGCAACACATTTTTACAGTCAAAAAAGCATTGTGATGGTAATTCAGCTACTTTGAGAACTATTAGGGATATTGTAGACCATTACCAGAACAGCCACAAACAATGTCACTTCAGTCCTGGGTGTAATTAATGAGATCCAAATTATGAACCTTCAAAGGTTGTAATTGAAAATCCAGTGGCAGTAAAATTACTCAGAAGTGTTATAATAAATTCAAATCTTTATAAAAATCCAGACCATTTTAATTTAGGAAGAGATACATACTTTGTGAAGAGTTTCAATAATGCATTAAATATTTATCAAGACAAACGAATAGCATTTGGAAGTGAACAATATAAAGTGCGTGCTTTCCTTGGAACTTTGCATTGGAAAGAAAATGTAAACAGAGAACATACTTCTACTTCATTCAACCACTGGCCCCTGAAGACTAAAGGGAAAAAAACTATAAAAAGAAAACATTTAATTTTTTAATTAAAATATGGAGCCTATATAAGCAAGTGGTCATCAAAGCGGAGAAAATAAATAATAAAAACATGTGCAGAGTTTTAGTTTCTATTTTCTGTGTAACAGAAAATGGTCATCATATTACATTATAAGTAATTTCCCCAGCTTATCAGTTGGAGGTGTGACCAGCTTTAAATGTGTTTGATAGTGGATATTAATTCCTGCATATTTAAATGATAAAAACTGCAATATTTAATCTTAATATATATTTTGTTATATGACAAATATGTGATTTTGATAGAACTGCAAATCTCCAAAAATCGATATTTCAATTACAAAATATTCAGTTCTGGCACACTCTGGACCTCCAAAACGTCAATAGTTGGATAAAATGTCCAGTTGATGTGAAGAGGCATTGTTACCCAGATGATAAACAGACAGTTTTAACTTGTTCTATATACTGACCTGATTTCTGGACACAATGTCCAGTTGATGTGTAGAGGCATTGTTACCTTATACGAGGGCCGTTCAAAAATTACGCGGACTTGTTGCACTGATAAAATATTTGACGACATAATCTGGCAAAATTTCACAAATAATACAAAAGAATCTTTACCTATATGGTCTTCAAAATTTCATATCAAAATGTTGTAAATTGGTATTAATTTTGAGTGATTTTTCAGGACACACCATTAAGTCACGGCGCAGCAAAATCTTCGACGTCACAAGCATTAGAAAAAAATATGTGATTGAGCTTTCATTTCCTCAACAATTTCCCTTGAGTACCTGCATAGTTTGAGTTACCTTATCTACTTAACATCAAAACACCATTTCTTGTCAAGCTTAAAATCTATTAAACAAGTAAAGAATATTTTATTTTTAATTTTAAAACCAAAAACTACTTATGAGATATAGTCTGTTATTAGTGACTCTCAATCCCGTTCTTTACAGTCCAGATAAAGTTAACTTTTCGTCTATAATCTTCTTCCCGTCCTTCCGTATAGCCTTTTTACAGAGGTCTAACTGTCTGAAATTTCAATTTGCTATTTGTGGGCGAATGTCACGAGAAGTCTAGTTTACTACATGTTTTATTATGCATATTTTGGATCTATGTTGCTGATATCTCGAGCATTACACATATTTTAACGAAATTGTGGTGCGCCGTCAATTCAGGAGACGTCATTTTTACGGGAATGGCATCAGACAAAAATCACTATATTCCTGTTAGTACTTCAAATATTACGTCCGAAATCTAAATACATAATAATAGAACACTTTAAAGGTATATTTGAGAAAATTGTTGAAAAATATCGCGAATTTTAGAAAATCAATGAGTTAAATATTTGAATCCGCATGCTTTTGCTTCAATTTTTTTGTCGTGCGCCATACCTCTCCATCAACGATATCAACATACCGATAACGGAGTTTTATGAAGAGACTTACTTTTACAATTGACGACTGACTTTTACAATTTAAACATATACAAACTCTAATCACTAAAATGTAAAAGTCTGCTGTCAAATGTAAAAGTAAGTCTCTTCATAAAACTCCAATTTTAGTAGAATTTTTTAAACCTCCTTACTTCGCTACTCTAGTGCAGATGCTCTAACCACTTTGCCACGTGGGCGACTTTAACATAAATGTAATCAGAAATACATGTACGTATTCTTGTCTTGTAAGCTATAAAAAATATATATCCTTATTTAAAGTGATCAAAATTTTTTATACATATATATTATCTAATTAAGACTTTCAAGAGAAATTCAATTTTTGTGGTAGATGTATCACCCAGGAAGAAAAACAATGGTATTAAAATGTGTCGATGTAATTTAAATTTTATAACCATTCTTGTGGGTAAAATGTGTGCATTGGTATGCTTTAGTGAAAAACGAAACAGGTTAAATGAATCATGAATGCTTGTCACTGGATATTGTATGTATGTTTCTACATGTATTACTATGAGAAGGCATGGACAGTTACAGAGAAATCGAATTTATGTCCTTTCTGCAACTGCACCTATTTCAAAAAAGGTTTAAAAATCGATTGCAGTGCTCGACTAACCAAGACATTTAAAATTAACTCACTTCCAGAGGATACGGTGTGGATAGATTTAAGTAAAAATAATATAAAAGAATTTCATTGGAGATTTCCAAAGAAAATCGAATTCATTAATTTGTCAAGAAACAATATTTCTGCTCTCCCAGGTAATCCATTCAATGGACTAGAAGTTTTAAAACATCTAGATCTGGAGCAAAATTATCTCACGCTATCGGAATCCATTTACTACCCTAACTTATTTCTTTCTCTGAGCCGACTGGAATCTTTGAACATTAAGATGAATTCAAAAATTAGCCTCAGTTCAAGTTCAATTGACAGTGCTTTTTCCAAACTTGTTTCGTTAAAAACACTCAAAATTGACATTCCTTTCAATTTTAGTTTTGGTGTCGAATTCAAACAACTTCAAAACTTTTCCATTCTTGACATATCAGGAATAACAGGTTTTTGTAATATTAAAAGTTTATCTGAAGATTTCTTCTTGAATACGCCTTTTCTGAGGGATATTGATATCAGTGCTTGTAAGATATCTAATGTTGATAGAGGACCCTTCAAACTGCTTAAGCACTTGGAAAAACTTGATATTTCTCACAATAAGGAACTAGGATTTGCCTCTCTCCCGAACATTACCTTTGGTTTGAACGAAACATCCATTAGAGTTTTGCGTGCAGATGATATACACTGTTCACTTGGTGTTGGAACGATGATGACAATTTCCCATATCAAAAACTTGCGTAAAACAAAAATCATCGAGGCCTCTTTTGCACAAAATAGAATGGAATTAATTGGCAGTGGTGTTTTGCCAAATATGCCTCCAACACTTGAGAAGCTGTCATTCGCTTTAAACCGACTCACCACAGGAAAATATCTTTTTGAATTTTCCTCTCTGCGTAAATTGAAGGAATTTAACATGACGTTGCTTTTAAGACCTACAAAACATTCTCAGGATCTCTTTGAGAGATGCTATGAAAAGAAGGATTTTACAGTCTTAGTTGAGTCAAGTAAAAGTCAGAACCAAGGATATTCAGGCTTACAGAGGTATAATCGTTTGTCAAATATCACAGTGTTCATCCCTCCAAATCTTGAAACAATCTATGCCAATTCAAGCAAACTATACGGAATGGTTCCAAAACTTGCCATGAAATCAAAGAGTTTGAAAAATATCTACTTACAAAACAATTTGCTTTTTTCATGGGACAATCCTATATTTGGGTTCCAACTGGTTGAAAAAATAGATTTATCGAATAATTTTTGTTCCAGAATATCCCCATATTTCTTTGCAAGCTGTTTAGCATTGAAATACCTAAATATTGCTAGAAATTTATTGTCACAATCGCTTGAAAATGATACCGGTAGTTGCCAAATATTTAAATATCTGCGACAAGTAGAGGAAATAGATTTATCAAACAACAAACTTGTTCATTTACCAAACTGCACTTTTCAAAATATGGCGAAACTAAAAATACTAAGAGTTAATCACAACCATCTGAGAGAAGTTAACTTTAGAATTAGTCACATGACTAAGCTTTCTTATTTTGATCTCTCCGATAACAGATTAACGGGCTTCACATATAATACCATCCTTACATTAACTGAACTATTCAAAAGATCAAAGGTATTGATAAATCTTCAAAACAACAACTTGTATTGTAGATGCGAAAATTTGGAATTCCTGACATGGTTGTATAATAACAGAATGCATTTTTTAGGTCTTGAATACTATACTTGTTCTGATCGTACCAATCATTTCGATTTTCAAAAAATGGACCAATCTCTCAAAAGACTTAAACTAAATTGTATGAATTTTAACATATGGATTGTCATAGCAACTATTATAATCACCCTTGTTACAAGTGTCATACTTGTAATAATCTTTCGGAAAAACATCTGGCACATAAGGTACTTCCTGTATAAATGTAAACGACTTAATGATTCTATAAGTTCATCTACGAGACCAGAAGATTTTAATAATCTTCCTGATGATGCAGATTTAGTGGGTGCCGGAGCTAAAGAAAGCTATGAGCAAAGCAGATACAATAATAAAAACCCGGCTAAACCGCAATATTCTTTTCATGCTTTTATATCCTATGTCGGAAAAAATAGAGGGTTCGTATTCCAAAAGATGAAACCAATATTAGAATCTAAAGGTTTGAAGTTAATAATTCGTGATATTCACTTCGAAATTGGTAATTCTAAAATTGACAACATCATGAAAGCCATCAGCAGGAGTAACAGAACTATTTGTGTTGTGTCAAAAGAGTATCTCAAATCAAAATGGCGGACATATGAATTAAATATGGCAAAAATGGAAGGAATAAATAAGAGAGGATCTTTAGGATATGTCCATCTAATTCTGATGCCTGATTTGTTTGAAGGGGGCTGTGACACAGCTATAAAAGATTTTATAGAGGAAAAATATTTTCTTGACTATCCACCGGAAGATTCATCCTTGCAGAAGGAATTCTGGGAAAATCTTTCTTCTATTATAAGGAGTCCATGCTAATACCACCATGAAAAATGAAAAAAATAACGAAAATTCAAATAATAATCTTATGTTATACAGCAATGAATCCTTATCAAGAACTGAGTATAATATTAAATTTCATAATATGTATTTGACTTTAAACCGGTTTGATTTCTGTTCTAGCTTTTAAACGGTCACATCCGAAAGAGATGTTATAAGTGTGACAGCATGGGTATGAATTTATCTTACCACCTTAGTAATCATCACATCATAACGAATGAAAATGCTAGACAATCATAATCGTCACATTCTCGTAAAAGTTGAAAAAAAAAATATATTGCTCAATTTTGCTTTATAAACTCGTCAGATTTATGTCAGCGCTTCTCTCTCCTGAACATGAGCGATGAATGCCCTTTTCCAGCATGTATTTGACTTTAAACCACTTAATCCTTTCAACTGGCCTTCTTTCTTTAGTTTATCTTAGTTTTCTCCAATTAAAGATAACGAACATTTTCAGAATCTCAGACGCATAACCTTGTATTTAAATAAGTGGACTACAAACAAAAGACAGTTAGCGGGGAACGTAAAGAAAATGTTTTGAAACTTACTTTAAAACATGCACTCATTGTCTCTGACATCTATTTAAAGTAAGTTTCAAACAATCATAAATCGATAAAAATTTTAAAGATTGATAGATAATTAAAAATAAAATTCGATTTTGGTAGAATTTTTCAAATAAGTGTATATTAAAGAACATTTGAATTCTTTTTTTATTGCGCTTACTTTATTCTTGAAAGTTTTTGGCTTTGACAATTGCAAGTGATTCTTGGAAATGAAGATTGATTGATTGATTGGACTATTTATTTCACTGATATGGAGACCCGGTGAAGGGCTACAAATTTAGGCCTACCACCTTTGAGCAGTAATCATCACATCATACCGAATACAAATACTAGGCAATCATAATGTTCACATTCACGTAAAAGTTGAAAGAAATATACTGCTCAATTTTGCTTTGTCAAAATTTATGTCATAAAGACATCAAGTAGATGTCTGAAAATCTCGCGGTTAAAAGCTCCTGCACAGATAGCGATGCAATGCAGTTTTTATCAAGCATGTTTCAACCCTCGGTGCTCAGAAAGAAGCAAAAGACGCTCTTCAATGTTTGTTTTACAATTACTCTTTTAAGTAAATAAATGTTTTATCCCATTTCTGATCGTTTGTAGAACTCATTTTTGGGTATGACCCTTAGTATACTGGGAAAATGGCAGATCCAATGATTTCCCGGTCTTGTTTCTTCCTTCTGAAAGGTGTTTTTCCAAGTTTGGAAATTGAAACAAGTCAAAAGGTCAACTATCTGGCGAATATTGTTAATGTGAAAAAACATTAACTTTCTGTTTATCCCGAAAACCCCTTACCTCTTCAGGGCATGCAGGTTTGGACGCTGTCTTGAAGAAATTCAATGTTATGGATTCCTGATTCTGGGTCCTTCCTCAAATAAACCTTTTGATTATTTGGCCTAAAAGTGCTTTCTAGACTCCTCCAGATATTAAAAAATACGATTTTGAACAGCAATACCACTAAAGATTAAGAAAATTACATATAAATCTGTCATTTGTGCTCTGCATACCTGTTAACTTGAAATTTCCGTTTTTATCAAGACATCATAAAAAATTTAAAGATTAGCAATAGATAATTAAAAATCTAAAAATGAAACAATTTTGGTGGTATTGATATTTTAAAAAAAGAATTTTGTACCTGTATATAAATTTTTCAAAATATTAGGTATTACAGTAAAACTTTTTTTACTCAATAATTTCTTAAATACAGTGTAAACTTCCCCGATGTGATGTCTATCAAATTTGCTTTGTCTTAAAGTCCCATATATCATCAAATATTTTCCTTGATTTTAACACAGTACAAAGTTGTTATAAATTTTGTTCTATTCCATTTTTAACGCAAAATATAATTTTTTATCATTGAATCCATCTGCTCTTTTGTCTATAAAACAGGCATTGGTTTTGTAAATGTCACATATTTCAGTAAATATTTCTTTGCAGTTTTAACAAAGTTTTTGGCAGCTTTAATGAAAAAAAGTTCACTCTCAATTGCAAGTATTCCTTTGCCATTCATTTATATTGTGTACTTAAATGCCCTTGAAAATCCCAGTTCTCACGATGAAACTATGTGATGAAAAGTGGTCACATAAACTGTTATAAATTCATGAAAGATTCAATAATGAAAGAAAGACAAGTTTAATGTCATATGATATCTGTAATATATATCATATAGTTCAGGACATTATTTATTGAACAGCCCTCGTATATTGAATAGTTTCAAATTATTTTAAGCCGCCTCCACCCTAAAGGCCGTATTTTCCCTCTCTAGGTAGTCTAATTCTGTCAGTATCTTCTCTTATTTGTTTTGAATTTGTTTATGTTTATTTTCAGTTTCATACCACAAGGTTTTTATTATTATGTAATCAGTTACGCCACATATTATTTAATCAATGTTTACTTATCAATTATATTCATTATTTGGCTTCCTTTTGTTGTGATTTCTTGAGACACATAAAGTTATTAATTAATTATTTAACGGATATCTATACTTATGATAGCATAATTAATTACAAGTATTTGAAATTATTACATAATTAATTACAAGTATTTTAAATGATTAAAGTCACATTCGAGGCAAAGTGCAACATAGCTAAGTGTGTTGTTGTATATTTAAACGGAGAGTGAAGGCAGATTCTTGAAATGCTGCGATAGCGTTATTTTTTAATAACTGAAAAACTTATTAAATAATTAATAAGTCTATTTTTAAGAATCAAATTCACGCTAATGTTGAATGTACAGGTATTAAATGCATATATATTTTCATCATTAAGAAATCAATTCATTGAAAAACATAATGACTGTTTAATCGTTTTGATTGAAATACCGGGCATAAATAAAAGAAACTGAATTATTCATTTATATTTGTTTTAAGCTTTGAATGAATAGGATTTTATCCCCCCAAAATTTCCAGAAGTTGGGATTTTAAACCATATTGAAAATATTCCATACCATTGCCCTTTTTAAAATATTAATTTATTAAAAATATATATTATGCTTAATATTATATTATCTTCCGGTGTTCTTCCTTTGCTTTGAAATGACAATTTTAAAGTCTTCGATTGATATAAATATAACTTTTAATTCTGAAAGCAGTAATACACGTTAGCAGGCTATTGTAACAAGTGTCTTTTTGAAACATTTTTTATTTATTAACATGTTTTATTGATTAAAAGAAAATGTGTCAGAAAGACACAAGGATGCCGTTTTGCTCAGGAGTAATTACTAATTCAATGTTTCAAAAAACAGAAACATCTTTTTCCAATGTTATAGGAAAATTAAGTATAAAAAAATAATAGTTCAATTTTGATGAATATTAGGAGGAAATGAGTCATGGATTATTTTGACAATTTTGAAGTACTGTAAACTTTCGGATTTAAAAATCTCAAGTACTTTGTAAAACTCCCAATCACTTAAACAAAATAGTGTAAATAAATACTTGGATATTCCATAATATTGTCAATAGTATCAAGGGTCAATATCCCACTGGGATATAAACACTTCAGGCTACACGCTATTTAACAGGATATAATATTAGAATAGCGTCTTCAGTTTATCGAAGATTTATTTTTTCTTTTTAATGACCACCTCAAAGCTAAGTATGAGCTCTTACTTTTCTAATTTAAAAAAAAAACTCGTTTACAAACAGGAAGTAGAAAACCTTGCTTTGTAAAATAAATATAGATTAACGTCTTGTGTTTGTATTGTTTTGAACATATTTTATTGGCAAGCAAAGGGATAAGTAACACATTCTAACAACTTATATTACATGTTCTTCTCCTTAAAAACACAAAGTACATGTAATTGTCATGCAAAATATTGACAAAAAGGTATGCAGATAAAAGTCAATAATATATCTAGCTAAATCTACAAATCATTTATAAATT
>NW_026925422.1:0-26498 GCF_032062105.1 Saccostrea cuccullata | reverse complement strand
AATAGTAATTTTAGGCTCAAAAGTAATGAAGTGATTTATTATTAAATGTCCAGAGTTCCAGGCATTTGGATGCATTGCCGAGACTAGTCAAGCTGTGTTCGGGTAGTTAAGAGTAGAGCAGTGTCTAGTGTGGTCAAGAATAACGAGTCTTTAATGAGTGAAACAATGGCAGCTATTGTTCGTAGAACAGGGAGCCGTGTATTGAGTTAAGGTCAAGCTAGGTTTTGACAGTTTGATAAGGATTTGATAAAGATATATGTAGAGTTGGAGTTAGTTAACTAATAGGATGAAGCTAATATTTTAGATAATCATCTGTTGGAGCCAAGATTCGTATATAATAAGGTGACATTTTTAGAAGGAGGGAGTGCTTTGCTAGGATTTAGACAGTACATATGATAGCATAAATGTATCACCGTGTGAAATTGACTGTTTTTCTTAAAATTATTTTGGACTCTGAATGCTATATTTAATTTTTGTTTTAGTGTGAAATTTTTATTGTGTAATTTTTTTTTTATTTTAAAGTTTGCATTTCTACAAATATTTCTAATGTGTAATTTCTAATTCTTTATTAATTACTGAGTGACACTTGTCGGACACCAAAGGGACAGAGTGTTTAGGCCCAAGGACCTATTAATCACTTTTCCAAACAACTTGTAATTATTTAATTATCGGCTTTCTTTATGTCATCAAAGCATTTCCTTAATTGTTCACTGTATCACTTTTACTCATTGTCAACACCTGTCATTTTTAACTCATTGTTCATTTTCCCATAAATACAATTTGTCAAATTTTACCTAGCAGTTCGGAGGCCCGACGCATTACTGGCCACTTCCGTCTGTGTTCCTCACTTTTATTTCTTGAATGTTAACATTGTTGTCCATCATTTAATTACATGCACTTATTAATAAACTCGGAAACCAGATTACTCGTTACATTGGACTTTTATATGTGTTATCGGGAAGAGTCCTTGGAATACGGCTCTACTTCTTACGGCCAACGACGCCACTCACTTCCATGCCAACATTCCCTCTTGCCCGATCAACGACACATCCTTTACACCCAAACTACGCGGTTATAATTGTAACATCTTTCGTTTGTATTGTGCCTCCTCATTGTATATATGTAAATAAATTAGTGCACTGTTTACTGACTTTTAATTGGATTTAGCATTACAAGGATTTTTAACCAAGGATATCTTAATTACAATTGGATATATATACACAATGGAATTAAATAGTTGTTATTGCTCGGTCACCTCCGTGACATTGCAGAAGTAGCGATAGAGTTAGATATAGGAGTGATTTTATAGTGCCTTTCATTCATTAATATTTTGGGTTTATTTTGTTTTAATTTCTTTGGATCATATTCTATTCTACTTTAGATTTAATTAACATTTGTAACTAGTTATTGAGTTTTATGACAAGGAAAAGCCTATGATTTTATACCCAAGGATTATCTTATTGACATTAGAATTAACTATTTTAATGTCTGTTTTAATTCATGGAAATAATTTCGGTAGGACAGCTCCTCCTTGAAATCTGTTAAAATTCAAAACTATGGAAACCCACTTTGGTCATATTTTTATTGTGTACTTATCGCTTACATTTTTGTATTGTTTGTAGTTTTCGGCCTCTCTGGGGGTTAAGATGCAACTAGAACTGTCCAATTGGGACAAAATACCCCCCGCTGGATTTTTCAGAAGTAAGTTTTTGCATAATAAAGATATGTATCAAACACGAATTATAAAATTTTTCTTCCAGTGACCTTGAACTTCCCAAATGACCTTGGGTCAAGGTCATGACACACCCTTGGGTCATAGGCAATCTTTGAGTAAAATAAGAACCTACCAAGTTTATCCATAAGAAAGATATGGACCGGACACAAATTATGAAATGTTTCTTCCAGTGACCTTGAACTTCCCCACATGACCTTGGGTCAAGGTCATGACACACCCATAGGTCATGGGCAATCTTTGTGTGAAATGAAAACCTACCAAGTTTATCCTTAAGAAAGATATGGACTGGACACGAATTATTAAATTTTTCTACCAGTGACCTTGAACTTCTCCAAATGACGTTGGGTCAAGGTCATGACAGACAGACGGACAAGGTGATTCCTATATACCCCCCCAAACTTCGTTTGCGAGGGGTATAATAAACTCATTCAACATTGCAGTGAAAAATTCATAGCCGAGCTAATGATTGATTGAATGAAAGTTCAGCGACAAACATCAGACAGATAAGTCCACCTACAGCTATGTCTTCAGGGAGGAGGTCTTTCTCCATAGCTTCAGAGCTAGGAGCTGAAGACTGGATTGGAGAAAAAGGAACTAAGTGTCGTACCAAACAACATTACACTTTCTCCTATGGCGCCAGCATTTGTTCTAAACAAGATGTGTTTGTGAAACACTATGCGTCCGGCGGCAACAAAGTTCAAAAAATCTATTTTTAGCATATTGGTCACAGTGAAGGTCACAAGGTCATTGATCGTGTTGTCATTTGAAAGAACTTAATCAGTGGAGTATGCATCCCAAATATAAAGTCCCTATCTCCTATGGTTCAAAAGTTATGGCAAAAAGTGTAAAAAGCTATTTTTAGCATATAGGTCACAGTCAAGGTCACAAGATCATTGATCTTGTTGTCAACTGAAAGGACTTTATTAGTGGAGTATGCATACCAAATATGAAGTCCCTATCTCCTATGGTTCAAAAGTTATGACAAACAGTGTAAAAAGCTATTTTTAGCATATAGGTCACAGTCAAGGTTTCAAGGTCATTGACCATGGTGTCATAGAAAGAACTTAATCAGTGGAGTATGCATCCCAAATATGAAGTTCCTACCTGCTATGGTTCAAAAGTTATGGCAAAAAGTGTAAAAAGATATTTTTAGCATATAGGTCACAGTCAAGGTCACAAGATCATTGACCTTGTTGTCAACTGAAAGGACTTTATTAGTGGAGTATGCATACTAAATATGAAGTCCCTATCTCCTATGGTAAAAAAGTTAAGACAAACAGTGAAAAAAGCTATTTTTAGCATGTAGGTCACAGTCAAGGTTACAAGGTCATTGACCTTGATGTCATTTGAAAGGACTTTATTAGTGGAGTATGCATACTAAATATGAAGTCTCTATCTCTTACTGTTCAAAAGTTATGGCCAAGGTTAAAGTTGACAACAGACAAACAGACAAACAGACAGGACAAAAACAATATACGCCCGGGATCTATCGATCCGGGCGCATAAAAAGACTCGAGCAATGGACCTATTAATGAAGTGTCTAAGTTCCTTGCGAAGAAAGATTTATTGTGGTACCGACTCACAAAATTTAACGACCGCCTAGAATACTTCACAGTTTTAAAAACATTGTGAGTGAACTGAACTTAACATCCTTGGAAGAGTTAGAGCTATTGAATAAGTGGTTAGGACCAGAATCAGCAAGATATGCACAAAGCATAAGGACCGCCAGTGTAAATCCTGGTGTTGTTTTAGCCCGACTATGGGAACGCTTAGAGGACAGGTATGGTAGACCTGAGATGATCGAAGCAGCACTGAAAACAAACTTTCAGTCTTCCCGAAGCTCAGTATTAAAGAAAACAAACGGTTATACGACTTGTTTCAGAAATAGAATCAGCAAAGGAAATTACACACCTCTCTTCGCTTTTCGCATACTTTGACTCATCAAGTGGAGTGAAACCCATTGTGTCAAAACTCCCTTACCAAATCCAAGAGAAGTGGACCAGGAATGTTTTCTGTAAATTTCTCCGTGACACTGCACGAATGAAATATGACCCATCCTTTTACTATGCAATCAACACCCGGCCCATACATATGTATTTAATAATGGAATAATCAATCAATTGTTGCAATCAAATTTAACGATCAAAACAAAGACAGGCAAAAACGCGCCAAGTGCGCCTTGACTCGATACGACAGTGAAAAAATTACATATGGCTAGAAAACGAGTATTATGCATTGCCTACACATCACAGTAAATGAAAAATCACAAAACACACTTCATAGGTGGCTTAAAATGCAGTAAAATAAGCTGGGTTCTGGAACCCACGAGATTGGCACTGATTCCTTAGATCGTTTCCGGTATACAATAAAAGTAAAGTAAAAACCAACAAATCCGGAATGAATAATTCCAGGGCACTACAAAAGAGTTAAACAAATCTTACAATATTATGGAGAAAATGCGAGCTAAAATGCCAAATAAATCAGCATCGTCACGTGACTGCCGTGCGAAAAACAAAAAACAAAACGGTATAACAGAACATTCCGGAAATCGGCTATTCTTTCTTTTGTTTAGCGATTAAAAAGCAATCGGCAATTCTCGGCTGACTCCGCTTCGCTCCGTTCAAAATCGGATGTGATAGGTGGAGGAATACGCAACAGTTGACTACATTTCTCCGCCGGAAGTGCCTTCTCACTCATTTGTTCCGCATGCTTGAAGATGGCAGAAAACGTTTCTTTTTCAGATTGTTTGCGATATGCGAAAGATTGTCTGGGTATTTAATTCGAATTTAAAGATAAACAGATAGAGACGCTTAGGCCTGTTTACGAGGGGCATGACACTTCAGCTGGCTACCAACAGGTTTTGGTTAGAGCGTTATCTTCCAGCTAAGACCATTTATGTACCAGAGGAATTTCGGTCGTCACCAGCCTATGATCACTATTTTTGTTACACCATTGAATTCGATACTGCAGGACCAGGTGCAGTCTCTTACCAAGCGTGGAAAACCTGCCTGTTTTCTTAATATCGAAGGTACAGGTGTGAAAACCTTCATTGATGGTAAAAGGTATGTGCATTTACAAGTGATATCTTACCAATATTGACCTACACCATTTTCTAGTTACAGTTTCTTGTAATTTTAATGAGCAATGCACTTCTTTTAAGTTTGAAATTTCAATGTAAACACAGATAAGCTTGAATCTGTGTGTTGTGTGTTCTTTATTGTGTAATATAGCAGGAACAGGATGTGAAGGTACATAGGCAATTTAGCCACATGTACTCCACATATACATTGCCTTTCATCTGTGGATCATATGAAAAGTCATATGAATATACAATCATATGAGAACCATATTTGGCTAATCATGAGAATCATATGATTACACATATATAATATCATATGATTGTATTTACCTATGATTCTCATATGAAAGGGCCTGCATATGAGTATCATATGAAACTGATCATATGAGAATCATATGAAACTGTATTCATTGATTTGCCCTTGTTTTACTCAGGTAACAATCATATAAATATTTTGACAGTAATCATATGAGAATCATATGAAACGGTGATCATATGAGAATCATATGAAACAATGTTCACTGATTTGCTTTTGTATATGCAAGTAAAGTTACAATTTCAATAATATATATCAATAGTAATTTAAATATACATTAATTCAAAAGAATTTGTTAGCAATTACTTATATAAAGTTCTACTCTGTTTACACCCCCCCCCCTTTCCTAATGAAAAAAAAACCTTTCACAATTTTTTTTCTGATGCATTTCCAAGACAAAATTGATAAAGAATGAATCAATTTGCTTTTTATATCAAATCTTTTGGGTTTGGTTTATTACTTGACGCCATTTTCACAGTATTTGTGTTCAATGTGTTGCACTGAGAGCAAAAATTCAACTTGATTTTATGTAATTTTTCTTTACATTTTCTGAAAGTATTATATCTGAGGCAAATTAATCCAAAAAATCATTAAGTATTCGTTTTTAGTTTCAGAGATATCACACTTTTAAGTTTGTGCATTTGCATGTGTAACGGACACTACAATCCACCATATTATATCCTTTTAGTTAATATAAAATGATTGTAGAACTAAGATTACTACTTGTATTTCTTGAGTATATGCATTTTTCCACTCTAGGAAGGTAAAATCTTGTTCTTAATGGTTGAACTTAATTTTAGGGTAAAAAACCAAGTTTATACTTTTAATTGCAAAATTTTCACGTGCAACTTCTGTTCTGCATATCTCTTAGAATATTTGAAGTAGATCCTAGTAATTACCTGAAAGTCACAGTATATGCTGATATATTGAAAACAAGACTCAGTTACTATATCTATCCATTCAAAGGTGATCTTTTATTTTTTCATGATTCAAATTATGCTACTTTAGTGTAACGGACACTACAGAATAAATTTAAAGAAGATATTATCCACTATAGAATGAATAAATAAACCTATGTCATACATGATTTTACGTGATTTCATTAGCTTCATTTTTAACACATTTCATGGAAAAACTAACTTTAGAAAAGATTTTCAAAAAATATATACCAACTTCGGAGTATAACAAAAAGTCTCACTTTTTATTTATTTTTTTTTTTGTTATATTAATGATGAGATGTTTTAGTTTCACTTATATAGTCATATAATGTCATTTTATGTTCTCCTTTGTGTGCATATTAAGATCAGAGTATATTTCATCTCATAATCTTTCTTATTAACAGAATAAAATAAGTTACATTATGTAACGGACACTACAGCTAATCTTGAAAATTTAAATTTCAAGACAGGACAGAATTTCTTTTGTGTGGCTCTAAATAAAGCTAGAATATGCAAACAAAAGCATTATTAGGTAACTCAATGATAATAAATCAAAGGGAAAGATTGAACCTTTAAAGTTTTTATTAATATTTGCCACATGATAAGGAATTTTTCTACACACATGTGGTTTGAACATATAAACACAAGAAAATATATTTTAACAGACACTGTCACACTTTATTCTACTTTTAATAATATCATTTGTGAGGCATTGTTAATTTCTTACTATATTTGAGCTTGATATAAATGGATTCTTTAATTTTTAGCTCTACTGGTCAGAGACCAGAAGAGCTTATGCGATAGTAATGCGTCCGTCGTCCGTCCGTCTGTCTGTCTGTCTGTCTGTAAACAATTTTTCTAAATGCTACTCCTCCTACAGTTTTGGTCTGATTTCAATATAACTCGGCACACAAATAGACTACACTAAGATACATAATTCTGTATATTGGTTTTTGATTTTGATGAACGGTGTTGCCGTGGTTACTAAAAAATAGAAATTAATGTGAAATTCTTTCAAAATGCTACTCCTTCTTCAGTTTTGGTCTGATTTCAATATAACTTGGCACGCAAGTAGACTACACTAAGATACATGATTCTGTGTATCGGTTTTTGATTTCGATGAACGGTGTTGCCGTGGTAACTAAAAATAGAAATTTCTTTGAAATTTTTTTCAAAATGCTACTCCTGCTACAGTTTTGGTCTGATTTCAATATAACATGGCACACAACAAGTAGACTACACTAAGGTGCATATAAATTCTATATATTGATTTTGATGAACGGTGTTGCTGTTGTTACTAAAAATAGAAATTTCTGTTAAATACTCTCAAAATGCTACTCAAATACAGTTTTAGTCTGATTATAATATAATGTGGCAAGCAAGTAGACTACACTAGGAACATAAAGAGACTTATTAAATCAAGGATCATTATTCTATTTATTGCTGTTGAAAAGTTTCAATTTCCAGCTGCTAAAGTACTTTTCTTTACTATACTTTGCTATATGTACAAACCAGTAGAGCTTCAGTCTCGACAGAGACTTCTGGTTCATATAATGTTTGATATTGTAACGGACACTACAAAGTCTACATAATTGCTATTTCTCATAAGTTGGGAATCTTCAGCAAGTTTTTAACTTAAAAATCCAATCATTGTAATAAAATGTATCTTCAGAGTATAATTGCACAGTTTCTTGCAACATATAAATGTTACTCTCAGAAAAGAGTCCAAGTCTGACAGAGGCACTTAAAATTAATACAAACTAACTTGTAAATTTTATTAAACTAACACATTTGATAACATCAATGATCTAGCATTACATTTGATCAAAATTTAATCTATTGTTCTATTTGGAAAGAAAAATATTGTCTGTCATTTGTGCTAATTGGTGCAAGAACGGGAGCAGGCAAAACTTGGTGTATACTTTCTGCGGACTCCCAAGATACATCAGCCAGGTCCGGCCACATGTAAAGACCTTGCCTGCAAACCATGTATGATATTTGTGCTTCCTTTGTAGTTTTGTCAATATCAGTAATCTGAAAATGATACAAATAACTATACTTGATCTGTATAATTCTAAGTGAAGTAAATACTTTTATTTATTCAACCAGCTTAGAATGTTATTAATCCATAAAAAACAATTAATGAATTACCTGACCAAAGAATGTCTTCTTTGACTTTTTCCCAGACAGCATAACACTAACAAAGACACCAGTCTGGAGTTGGTCCAAACTGTAAAAAAAAAATTTGAAATTTAGCAATATGATTTAAGCATGCTTTTCTAGTGAAACTACATAATTGGGAGAAAGGTTTTAAGCTTTAGTACTAGCTTTGCTGTACACAATCTTGTCTGAATTTGACTTTAAAGATTTCCTATTCTTATTTGTATGCTAGAATATCAAGTAATTTGATTTTTCATAAATTTACAATAGGGAATACATGACAACTGTTATTGCTGATATTTCAATTTTGCTGTGGATATTTTCATGCCATATGGTAATTTTATACAAGTACATGACCTAATTATTTTATTCATTTGTACATGTATACATGTTTAACTACTTAATAAATTTGCAGAAATCTTATAATTTGTACTCATTTTAGAATATGTTAAATACATGTATCGACAAATGCTTCTGACTTGTTTGTATATTTTCTTGTTTAGAATTTTAGAATGTACACTGTGAAAAATAAGTTATTTCTCTTGATGAAAATAATTTTATCAAAAAAGTTGTGTAAGCATTATAAGATATTTTAAAATATTTAACCAATGACGATAGATCATTGTAATGTAATGAATTTTCATATAAAGCAGAAATATTTGATTTTTTAATGTGTACAGAATGTGAAAAATATTGAAAGAGAACACGCATAACTGTTTCATATGATTTACATATGATGCCCCATTCATATGATTCACATATGTAAATGGCTTGAAACACACACAAGTGTTTCATATGATTTACATATGATGCCCTTTTCATATGATTCTCATATGTAAATGGCTTGTAACACAATTAAATCATTCATACGCAAATCATATTTAGTTATCTTTATATGATTCACATATGTCGATCATATGTGAATCATATGATTTGCTTCATATGATTCACATATGATGCCCTTTTTCTATGATTGTCATATGAAACCAATCATATGAGAATCATTTGATACTCATATGAGAATCATATGTGGCTAAGCTGCCTGTGTATAGTACTTTTTTTAATGATATTTTTTTTAAATAAGCCGGTTTTGAAAATAAGCCCCCACTTTCTTACCAAAACTTAAAATAAGCCGCGGCTTATTTTCTAGCTTTTAGGGTATGCACCTATCTATATGTAAAAAATATTTAAGGTCTTCCGCTCAGGCGGAAGACCTTCTACTGATTCTGATGGTTAAGATTATTCCCTATTATTCTTTTTTTTTTTCCTAGACGCCAACTTTGAGACCTCGTAACTCGCTCATTTCTGAACGGATTTCGCTCAAATTTTCAGAGTTTTTGGACGTTACAAAACTCAATTAAAATGTTTTCATACATGTCAAAAATTCCCTTCCGCTTTCGAGTTATTTCCCTTTAAGTGAAAATTTGGTACTGTTCGTTTCCAGACAAAGGCTCAGAAACGACAAAAGCTGGAGCTGAATGTCTACTGCATTTAAATACTAGAAGAATTGAAGTTGTGCACATCGGTTTTTCTTTTTCGATTTCTGCGCTCCAAACGGTGCTAGATAGGGGTCAAAAATGAGAATGCCTAAAAGTGCCAAATTTTACATATATTTCCTTGTGTATCTTTTAAACTAAAAATAATTTGTTAAGACATATTTCACAAATATTGTGCATAATTTTAAGATCTATCATTTGACATCATTAAAAAGGGGCTGGCCCCTCAAATTAGGGGTCAAGGGAGCATGAAAGTTTTTGCATTATAACTCAAAAACGGTAAATATTTTCGATATGGTTATCGATTTGAAATGGGTCTTTAACATCTTATTGATCTCATGAAAACGTTATTTTGTTCGAATCTTGTGTTATTGAATGAGCAGCAAACTTTATGTACAGGTAACTGATTAATTTTATACGGCAAGTGAAGAATTCTTTATGCGTACGCGTATAACACGTATAACTGAAATAAACTGGATAAGAATAATATACTTAACTAAACTGAATGTTAAACTTTGTTGAAATAAAGTTTTTAACGTATTCTCTAGCTGGATGTCATACAGATTATTCAGAGACAACTTTCTTCTTGTATTTAGTTTGAATTACAAGACGGGAGATAGGAAAAATACTTATCATCTCTCATTCGATTGATACTCAATGTTGCATTATTTATAAAAAAAAATCAAGCTTAAAATAATTCACTGTCATTTTATTCATGCATCGTGAATTTTCGTCGGACCCTGACTGCTTTGTTTACAGTTGTGCAACCTGTTTATCGATCGCGCATGCATTGACCTATATACATTCCGGAGGTCAACATTACCGCTCTTTGATTTTTACGCGAGTCCCAGAGTTATCTAAAACGATGCTAGTTATCGATTTACTCAGTTTAAAATCAAGAATTTGTTATTTGCGTAAATCGTAAGAATATTTCTAGACACAAATATAAAGGTTTTCTTGAACATGTACGAGTATTTAAAGATAAAATGTCTGATTCTATTCTTTGACGAATGAATAAGAGGCGCTGCGATTTTGCTCAGGTACAGATGATTTCTCTGGACGAGTCCATCGGTTACACTGAAAGGTGACGCAGGATGACCTATCGATAACTCTGCCAATTTTGACAGTGATTGTAATTGCACATGTACGAATTCTACCTTTGTGAAATCCATTATAGTTTCGTTATTTAAAGAATCGGGGATATCACTACTGCAACTTAATTGTTTTTAATTTGAACGGATGATTCTATATTATTGGAAAGGTACACATTTTTTAGGCGCCGTCGTCTCCCTCTCAACTTTGAAGTAATTGCAATCGTTATATGTATACGGGCCTATATCAAGGTCTTCCGCTCAGGCGGAAGACCTTCTACTGATTCTGATGGTTAAGATTATTAAGGTCTTCCGTTTCCAACGGAAGACCTTCTACTGATTCTGATGATTAAGATTATTCTTATTATTCTTTTTTTTTCCCTTTTCCTAGACGCCAACTTTGAGGCCTCATATTTCACTCATTTCTCAACGGATTTTGCTCAAATTTTTAGACATTATACACATCGATACACTCTATCAGAATGCTGTCTAATATTTCAAAAATGTACTCCCACTTTAGAGTTATTTCCCTTTAAATGAAAATTTATAGGCTTTCATTTCCAGATAAAGGCTCAGAGACCACAAAAGCTGGAGCAGAAATTCTACTGATTTTAGATAACAGAAGGATTGAAGTTGTGCATGCCAGTTTTTGTTTTTCAATTTCTTTATTCAAAATGGCACTATATAGGGGTCAAAAACTAGAACGCATAAAAGAGCGAAAAATTACACATATTTTACCTTTTATCTTGAAAACTTAAAATATTTTGTTAAGACATACTGAATAAAATTTGTGCATAATTGCAAGAGCTTTCATTTGATATCATTGAAAAGGGGCTGGCCCCTAAAATTAGGGATCTAGGGGCCTTGAAATTTTTTGCGTTATAACTCAAAAACGGTAAATATTTTGATATGGTTGTCGATTATGAATTGTTCCTTTATATTATTTCTATCCTATAAAAATATTATTTTGTTCGAGTCTTACGTATGGTAAGAAAGAAAGGTAGATCCGTAAACATGGCACCGTTCTCATTTTGCTATTGAAGGAGAACTTTTTATGCGTATAATTGAAATAAACATGCCATAAGTAATAAATATTTTACAACGCTGATCATATTTTTTTTTTGATTAGGTTTTAAACATGTTTTTTGGTTCCCGTACAGAGTATTCGATGGCAACTTTTTCTTTTTATTAAGAAAGATCTTTCCAAGAGAGAGAGAGAGAGAGAGAGAGAGAGGGTGATAGAAGTACTAGTATCTTTTCTTTGTTTAAAATGAACACAAACAATTTAAATGAAAACAATATACACCCAGATCTCATAGAAACTTTTTAAAGAGTCAAATAATACGCCATTATTTACTGCTTGATTCTCACATTCACCTGGAACACAGATTCTAAGTGTGTTTACCATTACGTTATCTATCTGTCGATTACATGCGGCCGAGAAATCTAAAGCGACACTCCGTGGTGATCCATTGACCCTGCAGTCGTAGGCAAAATAATTGATATATTAAAACCTTTCTACAACACGACAATTAATGAAAAATTCTTATTGTCGAATATTTGAGATTAATATGTTGGCTTAACTTTGTTTTAAATTTGAATGTGATACATATTTTAACTAAAACAGCTATATCTAGGTTTTGTGTTTGTTTACAATTACGCGACAAACCATTCTTTCCATCGCTTGTTGACATTAATTTCGCCGGGTGGTAGACGTTTCTAATTTACAAACTTACTGGAAAATATTATTTTGCTTAAGTAAATCGAATCTTTAAAAAAAATCTTATTAAATTGTCTTAGGTTTGACTTCAGCACAAAACCCTGGGGCATTTACTTTACATGTACTCAGTACATTAATCATATTCATCAGTCTTCAGTTTTTAAATGTTCGTTAGCTCCATGTGTAATTTTACTTTTTATTTTGACGATTCATTGCGTAAGGACTATAGCGATCTGTGGTTACTTTACTTCAACCAATATTGATTTAAATGCATAAGCTTTGCCCTTTTCACACACAAATAAATCCGTTTTCAACACAAATTTTCCCAAACACACTTTTTTCCATCACAGATTTTTACCATGTCTATACCAATTTTAAACTTTTAAAGAGAATCTTCCGAATCATAAGGATAGAATTATAGTCAATGAAATGGATTAAACATCGATAGTTAACTCCGGCACTTGTAAACTTCATAAGTGGCTTCTGTACTGCACAATGCATACTTATATTACAGGTTCGATACTAGTAAAGTTGAAAAATAATTCAAGATTTTAAAGCAATGAACTTAATTTGTAAAATAATTTATTCAAATCCCGTAAATGATTAGTATACCCGGTAGTGTGTTAACATTGTAATTTTGTTCTGTGACTAAATATTGGTACCAAGTTATACAATGTACATATAAGTAGTAATAAACTCACATCCTATGTCCAGAATCGAAAATTTAAGAACTTATATAACAATCTGCAGCTACTGAATATCAAAAACTTATGTAATTAAACACCTTTACAACCTAATTTAAACAATTAAAATAATATCCGGCACCATAGTCAAACCATTTGTATCGTTTATCATATATAACTCAGTATTTTCTTTAAAATTATGAACTTATATCTAACACACATTACTTTTCCTGGTTTAAAAAAATAAATGTATGAAAGAAGGCAAGAGAGAGGCATTTTGTTCATGTACATTCATGTATTTAACAGAGAGTCTCCCTGTATCAATTATTGTCTAATTTATTTTATTAAACATAACCCCCCTTTCTTATTTAAATTAAATTTATTTGTTGATTTTATTCAACTTCAAGCACAATATGTAAGTACTAAAAGTCCATGCATGGATGCTATTGTACATCAGTAATTTTCTTGTATCTTTTATCCATGCATTTCTCCTTCAAGGAAAATAATGATGAATAAATTAATGGAAAGACGTGTATAAAACCATGTGGTTTGGGTTTGTCAATGTGATTTAGATCATGATCAGCAAATCACAACTCCTTTGGCCTTTCTGTCTAACGGAATAATAATAATCTCGAATGTATTACGTATACACCATAACTCCCCCATGCACCCCACCCCCTTTCCCCAAAGTTTGAAATAAATATTCTTATTCAATGGACTGATAGTTGTACGTAGCCTAAACTTTCAACAACCCTCCCGAAATATTTCATAGGCAAAATTCTTAATCATTTTTTTTTGGGGGGGGGGAGGGATATGATTGATATGTTTTAACGTCCCTCTCAAGAATATTTCACTAATATAGAGATGCCATCATGCACTTGCCAGTGGAGAGCTTCAAATATCCTATAATAGGCACTTAAGGCCTTTGACCGGGGGAAGGGGGATCTTTTTCGTGCCAGCACCTTAAGCGACACGGGGCCTTGTTTTATACGGTTTTATCCGAAGAACAGGCCTCCACGTCCCACAGTGGGATTCGAACCCACGATGTAAGGATGAACTCCTTACTTCGCGACTATAGAGCAGACGCTCTAATCAGTGCGCTATGCAGGCGACCTTGGATGATATAAAATGATGATAATGAAGAAAACGGTTAGTAAAATAAGAAGGGGTCATTTTGAAATATTATTCTTATGAAACTCTGGGCAAGAATGAGAAACTATACTTATGCAAGATTCCTGATATAATAAAGATTACTTTCTTTTCAAATCATGACCAGAGTTTCCCCCACAAAGTGATTGAGTATTTTAGGGGGTAGGGTGGATGGGTTGGGAATTAAATTGTCTGCTTAACTGTCCAGATGTCTGTCTGTCCCTCAAAGTTTTTCCCAGAAGGCCAGGCTATAATGATCCTAGGATGTGTCATGAATCAAGGCAATATTACGGCAAATTGAAGGTCACTGGAGAAAGAATAAATGTTTTGTCGCAGTCATTTATATGTAATCGAGAATATTTTTTGCTAATACTTGATACAGAGATTGATGGTGACAAAAGGATTTTTCTATGATTGTGACTCTGAAAATAGTATCATTTCAACTCAGCTATGTTAAGGAAGGTCAGAGTTCACATTCCTTGTACATCGTATTGGAAGTTTAATTGTGACGTCATTGAAATTTAACAAGCCACAAAAATTAATTAACAACATGATCATGCGTAAATAACAACTTGAATTTATTTATTTTATCGATTATTCATAAAATCTTGTAAAATTGCAATACTTGATAGCGATACAGTCGAGTAATAGAAGAAAGCCTTTTGTCAAATATGACGTCATCAGCCTTGGTATGACGCAGCACAAGTGATCCAGAGGAGTAGATTCACTGGTTAAATAATTACAAGAATGCTTAAATAAATATGATACCATTGCTAATTTTTAGACCTAATCATAAAAACTAAAAGAAAATAATTTATTAAATACAATGTGTATAGAATATTTATTTATTTAGTAGCATTGAAGCTGAACAAGGATAAGGAATATAAAGAATATCGCTAAAACGATGAGCGTATTCGTGATTTACATCAAAAGTGCAAGGGCATAGACTATTTTGTTTGAGCTGAAATTTGGAATATTTATTGCTCATATAGTGTATATTTTAAAAAGTGCTGGGAGCTGATCCTGGTCTGCATAACATTAATTTATTTATAACAGAATTTGAGCGAAGTGGAAATTTTTAGCTATTATAAGCATTTCGGCAAAATTTTAAGTACTTCGCAAACAGCACTGACTAGCTCCCAGCACTTTTTGGGTAGAGGATATGAACCTCTTTTAATGTGTATCAATTTTTTTCTTGAAAAACAAGCGTATGCCCTTGCACTATCCACATTTCCTACATTCAGCTTAACAATTCTATTTTTATACAAGTCACGTGACAAACAGCTGATACGTGCGATATAACTGGTAATAACTACAGCCCAGTCCTATCCATTATTGATAGCTATATTACATTTTCTACAAGTATTCAGTTGCTTTGTTAAAATTTTTTAAAAGAAGCAATACATATTAAAACGGCGCAAAGGTAACATTTTCCATATCAGTCCTTAACATAGCTGAGAATTTGGACAATTTTTGTTTAAGTTCATACTTGATAAAAATTGTTTATAGTCTGCCGGTTTCAGATGATTTAAAATAAGGCCATTTTAACAAATTCAGGGCCAATGACAAAAAAATTGTAAAATTCCTGTCAGAGTTATGAATTTTGAATCACTAAAAGTTGTTTCAGATTGAAGGTTTGTCTTGACACAGAGCCAATGCTGTTAAGATCAAGGTCACTGACAGAAAAAAATATTTTCTTTCCCATGCTATGAAGTAGTAAATGAAAATCATTGGATGCTCTTACTTGAAACATAGATTACTTATGATTGGAGGTTGTGTCATGATCCTGATCAAAGGTCTTTCTAGAAAATCTAGGTCACTGACAGAGAAAAAAATGTTTAAGCATAACTTTGTAATTAAAATTCACTGGAGGCTCATACTGAGAAGAAAGGTTGTTCACATAAGAAAGTGCAGTGACCTTGACCCAAGGTCAGTACTTCCTGTCCATAGCTCCAACGGAAGACCTACTCGTTGCTTTGCAACGAGCTCGGCTCTAGTTACCGATATCTAATTTGTGAAACACAATGACCCCTCCAGTTAAATATAAGTATTGATCACTATACATTTTTAATTGATATGTTATACTAAACATTTCTCCTTTTCTTTATTTTCCGCGATGCATACGAATGCAAAAGGCCATCAAAACTGCCTCCCTTACATCTCAAGCCAAGGAAAAGGTACGACCTTTGACGACGCCAGATTAATGTCTTCAGAAGAGTCGACGCCTCTCATGGCAGAAGGAAGAAGTTTGGGAAGGCCAAAGAGGTTCTCGAGGAAGAGTACGAGATAATATTGCCTGTCCACCTAAAGGGGAAAAAAAGAAAGCTAGTATACCTAGAAATCCCGTCCAGAAGAAAACCTCCTGCTACCTGTCTATCATGGGTGATCCGCAGCAGCTGGAGAGACAGTGGGGAGGAGGAGGAGGAACAGGCTAACTCCAGCTGATTAATGACTTCGACTTGTGTCATAGAGGAATATAGGACTGTATTGTGTTAAAACTTTTGACCATTAGAAAAGAGACAGTGTGGGGACGTGATTACTCTGGTGTAATAATATAAGTAGCAGCAAAAGATAAAAATGTTTGAGAATTATATATATGTAAGACTCCAAAGTGCGATGGTGTCGCCAAACTCTGATGGTCTCGCCAAAGCCCGATGGTCTCCGCCAAACCCTGATGGCTCGCTGTATTTGAGGACGCCATAGTCCGATGGTCACGCCCAAGTCCTTTGGCTCGTTTCCTATGAGACACTTGCGCTAAAGTACGATGGTCTCAGACCTGCCTACCCTTTTCATTGCAAGGGTGTAATTTCAGAAAATTGTTGGTGGAATTTCAGAAGTTAAAGCGTAATTAATCATGTTTATCTATTTTGTTGTTTTACTATAATACTTTATTATACCCTCTGCTTGAAAAGCGGGAGGGTATATAGTAATCGGTATGTACGTCCGTCCGTCTGTTATGCTTTCGGGTACCTCCGTCTCTTATCTGCAACTCCTCTCATACCACTGAAGGAAATTTAATGAAACTTTCAGAATCTTTAAAACATATTGCTATTGTGCACCTCCTATTTTACTTTTTGATCTGACATATATTTTGAATATTCCAAAGCAAAACATGGACACTGCCATTTTATTCATATGGGAGGCGGGGGTATCATTTAGTGAGTTCATTGCTCACAGTACTACTATAGTTTTCTTTAAAAACCACCGAAATGGTACATTACTAAACAAAGCTGGCATAAACTTTTTTTTCGAATCATCTTTTGGCAAAAAAGTATTGTAAAATACCAGTATCCAATATTCAACTCAAATCGAACGCACACCCTTAATGAAGCATTTAGTCAGTTTGTTTCAAATCACCTAATTGAATACTTGCGTTTGCATGTTTACACAAATCGTACATAATAACACTGTATTTTATCTTTTTAACACTCACATTTCTCTATCTTGTTCAATGCAATGTTGAAATGAACTAAATTGAGCATAGAAATGGGTGTACTTATTACACTATCATTTAAAAGTTAACATAAAAAGTGTCCTCTCGTGTTCGATCTTCCGAATCTTCGCCATATCGGTTTACATATTATTACTACATGTAGATATACGGTGTATTACGTCAGTTATCAAACTGGTTCTAGCTCTTTTAATTACTTTTTCTACAACTTCTCATTTCATCTCAGCAGGTCGTACTTTGACTCTAATTTTAGACCCTCATGATGAATTTGAACCAAAATATCAAATGCGTAAAATAAATATCGGTGGCGTAATAGCGTAATTTTGTGGTCAAAAGCGGAAGGGTAGGCAGGTCTGTGGTCTGACACGCCAACGTCCGATGGTGCGGAGTAACAATCAACGTTTGTGAAGTCACAATACTAGTAATCAGACGTCAATCCTTGACGCCGTTGAACTGCATTCAAAAGGCATCATTTCTGAATTCGTCTTCGAATACAATTTTATTGATTTTGCTTATTGCGTGCACATTCCATAGATAAATGTGTACGAGAATTATTCCTTGCAGGCCAGTCGACTGATTAGGGTTATTCCTTAAAGCTTGTTTCGCACCAAGCCGAGATATTTAGGGTTAGTCCTCGAACACTATTCGATTGATTAGGGTTGGTCTCGCACCCACCAAAAAAATCTAGGTTATATTTGATACACACTTTTCGAGGTTTGGGGTTAGTCTCACACCTATCTTAGAGATAAAGATTAGTTTTTGCATAATGATATTTGTTTATAATTATTTAGGACCATGGCATGGAGCGGTATTGTAATTTGCGCAGGAGCACTATGACGTTATAAACGTTAATTGTTTTTCCGCACAATCGGACTTTGGCTTGTCAAAGCATCGGGGTTTGGCGCAGACCATCGGACTTGGGCATGGCCATCGGAGTCCTATCGTACTTTAGAGTCCTACAAATATTTATTGCATATTTGATCTTCATTTATTGTCTTATGTATCAATATCAGTATTTTTGTGGTGAAAGAAAGTATTATTATTTTTAATATGTAAAGAATAAGTGTTAATTTCAAACATAATTCTTAAATTTATTACTTAACAGTTTTACTTATTCCTTGTGTATGTCTTCAGCACTAGTTTCAATATATTCAGGAGTGTTATTATTATTATTATTATTATTATGTATATATTTTTTCTTTAAGAAAAATCCCATAGCTTTCCTTAAGTATTTATTTATTTATATATCTCCTTTAAAATCCATGTCATGGATGACAATTGTGTTTACTTTTTCATCGCGTGTAAAATTATATAGATAAATTTTATTGTTGATTAAACTTCTATGAGTTTTTCAGTCGAAAAAGAGAGCAAGAAAGAGACATTTTCTTTTCATATGTTGATCAATACATGTACAATACACTAATAAAACGATCTATAATGAATGGTCCTTGATTTTTAGTCTAAAGTGCAGCATGAGTAGGTCTGCTTTTCAGTAAAACTGTTACAGAAAAGATGCTTGTATTTGAAATTCATCAAAACTGCAGGGAATTAAAAAAAATTGACTGTAATAGTCTGAATACATTTACTTTAATGGTTTTACTGCTGGCGCCTGAATTTGGAATATTACTATGAAGAGAAAAAGACTAAATTCAACAACTCTTATTTTTGAGTCCGATTATGAAATAATATTAAAACAGTTATTGAAGCAAACACATTTTATTCACATAATACCCTCGAAATAATTATCTTTTTACAAAGTTAAAGAGAGGTTAATATGAAAAGTACTGCCTTAAAATATACAAAATACAATCTTGGATATGTAAAACACCAGCTTAAAGGTCGAATTAAGGCAGTTGAAAGACAGCTTAAAGGTGGCTTAATGGTAGCTTAATGAAGTTTGGACATAAAGCACCTGTAAGTCTCTCTTAATAGTGGCTTAATGGTGACTTAAAGACCATCTAAAATCAAATATTCCGTGCCTGCACCTACCCCGTCACGTGACCCTGTTTTGATATGCTCTCATCCAAAGGACAGGTCTCCACACGTACAAATGTATATAATCGAGAAAGAAAATAGGGTGTTGTCACTGAAAAAATCCAATTTGAAGAAACACTTGGTCAGAAATTAAAGCTTAATCTTATATGGAGTAGCTTGGATTTTAAGTTGTTTCACAACAGTTGAACAACAGGGCCATTATTACTTAGTGGAGGATTGTGGCCCTCTGTCTCTTATTAACTTTGAATAGACAATATGTTCACAATTTTCTTCCAAGAAACATGCCAGCTTAGAGGGGTGTTACCTGCCTGCTACCACTAAAAAAAAATGACATACGCAAGCGCATAGAGTAAGATAGGTTAGAAAACTTTCTTAAGTTATTACATCTTCTCATATTTGGACAGAAGAGAATTCAAACTTCAAAGGAAAAGACAATGGAGACTCAAATTCTTAGGTGCATGGTACCGAAAGCATTTATCAATCAGTACCGTTAGTATTGCAAAGAGCATGAAATAGAACCATTTGGCCAGTATTCAACAGAAATATTCTTTTCGGAAATTGCAAAAACCAAAAAAAATTCATTCGGCCTTCACAGGATTTGATCACGTGATCGACCTACTTCAATTCCCCTTGAAGTTTATAAACTTATTTATTTCTAAAGTGTCAGTACATCTTCAGGTAAAAATTCTTCAATTTAAATTACTCATTGTGCCAGCAACCCCAAACTATGTCAACTAGTGTGAGCAGCAATAACATTTTCACAGCAAATCCAGTTACCACAGACAACTGTACCATTACCGTTGTAAATCATGTCTGTGAACAGTATCCCTTACATTAGATGTACTGGAAATTCTGTCATCAAGAAAATTCAGTTTTACTCTGAACTACTCCGAGCTACCAAAACGTTTGTGATTGATTGATTGTATATTGTTTAACGTCCCTTTCGAAAGTTTTTAACTCATATGGAGTCGTCACAGTATGCCGGTGAAGAGCTTTTAATTTTGACCTTTACTCGGCACTCAGGGCCATTGAGCAGCGAGGGATCTCTATCGCGCCTTTTGCGCTATAGAGATTTGGACGCCTGCCTGCAACTCAGCAAACCTTCATTGACTTTCACTGAAAATCTTGAGTCAATATCTTAAGTCGTTCCGGAGGAGTTTCCACGACAAGCAGACCCTCTAAAAATCAGAAAACTGCCCATATCTCACGACCGGAAGTGATGAGAGCAAAAAACAAAAAAACCTATCAAGATCGATTGAATAGCTATTACATATGCAAATTTGGTGTATATCAGCTGAGCCATCTCTGAGAAATCGCGTGCACAAAAATCGGTTGGAAAAAAAAATAATGATAATAGGGAAAAAGAAACCGAACGAAAACAATAAGGTCTTCCGTTGGAAACGGAAGACCTTAACAAGAAGGTCTTCCGCTGAAGACGGAAGACCTTAATAACTAGAAACGACCTCGTTGCATGCAACGAGTAGGTCTTCCGTCCGATTTTTCGATAAGATGAGATATGATTTTGATTTAAATTTTTGTTAAAACAATAAAATATCAAAACTTCTTTTATGTGTTTAATTTTTTTGATTTCTATAACATTAAAAAAAGCTATAAATGCAAAAGTTGAATGGTTGTCTATTGTTTAGAATACGATTCTAAACATCTTTTATTCAATACTCCTTATAAAAATAGTTCTCCCTTTGGAGGAATAAAGAATGGAAAGATTAAGTATTTTTACCTCTTATGGATCCTAATTTCGTAACCTGTGATCATAATTTTACAATATATCGTTGCAAATTGTTAAGATCAACATTTTTGCTTCAGTAATTTATAACAAAATATTGTTCATTAAAGAGATATCAATAAAGGACTTTTTGCCCTTCTGAGACCCTAATTTGAGGGGTCAGTCTCTTTTTCTTGGTATTATATAAATGCTCTTTACATTTTGCACAACTTTTCTTCAATATGTTTTAACAAATTATGAACAGGTAAAAAGATATGAAACAAAAGATGTCAAACTTCGTGAAATGTTTCTAAGACATTTTTGGGCCACACCGATCTCCAGTGCCTTTTACGCTAGAAACGTTTGCAACTCATATGCACATCAGCAAACCTTCCTCTACTCTCACTGAAAATTTTGACTCAATATCTTAAGTCGTTTAGGAGGAGTTACCAGGACAAGCTGACCCTCTAAAAACCAGTAAATCGTCCATATCTCACGACCGGAAGTGACGACGTACATATAAAAAATTTCCAATAAGGTTCAGATCACTGTCTATCAGACCTGAAAGTTTCATAAAAATCGACCGAGCCGTTTCCGAGAACTCGCGTGCACAAAAATCGGTAAGAAAAAAATAATAATAATAGGGAAAAAGAAACCGAACGAAAACAATAACCTTAAAAATAGTGGAAAAGAAACCTAAGAATAACAAGAAGGTCTTCCGCTGAAGACGGAAGACCTTAATAATAAAAAGAATCAATACAATCACTATAAGTCTTCCGTTGTGAACGGAAGACTTAATAATAATAATAATAATAACTAGAGCAAAGCTCGTTGCAAAGCAACGAGTAGGTCTTCCGTCCTGTTTGATCGGAAGTAACTTTCATTTATTAAAAAATGTGTAATAACAACCAAAAATGGTTTAAATCCTAAAATCTATGTTTATTAATGCAAAAATAAGCCTTTTTTGCTACTTCCGGTTTGACCGGAAGTGACGACGACGGACGAAAAATTTATTTTTATGCTCCCAAGGACAGATGTCACCCAAAAACTTGTCAAGAATGGCAAAATTACGCGGTTTTTGACTACTTCCGGTTTGGCCGGAAGTGACGTCGCCGGACGTATTTTGACGACACCAATAAATCAAGCTTGACATTCTGAACAACTTTGCTTCTTTGACGTATTACAAATTCTCAATACTTTTTGAGATATAAAGGAAAAGCTTTTGGCCCCTCTACGCCCTTAATTTTAGGGGCCAGCCCTTTTTTCGAGGTATCATTTGAAAGATCTTAAAATTCTACACTTCTTTTGTTCTATATATTTTAACAAAATATTTCCAGGTAGAAAGATATCGTGGAAAAAGTGTTAAAAATGTTGAAATTCACGAGAGCACTATTTTCGGCCATAGCGAGCGCCGACGTGCGGCACTTCCGATAAAAATGAAATACCTTACGCATATCTATGGACTTAGGACTATTATGCCTGAAAGTTTCATAATTCTATCTAAAGCCATTTGTTAGAAAGTCTGCGGACAACCTGACCCTTAAAAAGTTATAAAATCGACAATATTTACGAACCGGAAGTGTCGTCATCAAATCGAAAAAATATGTATCAGGTTCTAGTAATGTTACATAAGTCCTGACAGTTTCATGGAAATCCATCGAGCCGTTTTCGAGAAATCGCGTGCACAAAATCGGTAAGAAAAAAAGAATAATAATATAGAAGAAAAAAAGTGAAAAAGAAACCGAAGAATAACAAGAAGGTCTTCCGCTGAAGACGGAAGACCTTAATAAGAAGAAACCGAGTAAAATCAATATGTTCCCAAACTCCGTTTGGGGAACATAATAAATGCCAAAGAGATGTAATGATTTGAGTAATCCCTGTTGAGATTCTGCTAGGCTAGATATTTGGACTGACGCCGTCGCAGAATCCCTGGACGACTATTAATAATTCATGTCTGGAGATTATGTCCCAACTTCGGTCGTTTATAGCAAGAATTATTCGCCTAGACCACACTGCCGTTCGCTTCAATTAAGTCATTTAGTTGTTTATTTGACTCTCTGTCACTATTATTTCTACATAGCTTACCGTTTAGGCATGTAAATCCCAACATAAAAATATTCACTGAAATCTCAGTTCAAAATATGGCTCCCGTGGCGAAATTGTTTACCTATAGTCTGTTTTTACCCTATGTGATGTTCAATAGTCACATTATACTTGGTTTAGAATCACATAGGGTAAAAACAGACTATAGGAACTCTTTTATTCGAGGATGTAAACAATTTTATTACTTACTATCGATGGGCTTGATTGGTCTATTCGGATCAATTTCATTACAAAATGATCTACCAAATTATAGTGCATTTGAACAACAACAAAATCCAATTTGTTTCGACAAGATAATAATTGTTTACAAAAATAAAGTCACCGAATTTGCGTCACTAATAATATACATTCTGATTTGATAAACCTTTGTATCATTTTACTTTCACTGCTAACTAAATATGATTATGATATTAATATTTTCTAAGTTTAAAATGTTCAAACAATATGTCTGTGCTTAACCCTATAGTTTTACTCATGCCCGCTGGCAAATTTACCAGGTTCCGAGCATGGGGCACCCAGGTTATTTCGAAGACTGCTTTTTCATCCTGCGACTGGCTTTCCTGTACATCATTATAAACTGATTGGCTTTCACTTCTGTCTGTATTAATTTTGTCCATCTACATTGGTGCACTCTTACACATAAACCGCCATGTCTGAAAAAAACTGTTGTATTACATTTGAAGGCATTCTCAAGTAGTATTCAAATTCAAGCCATCCCCCACCTCCCCCTTCAGTAAAAGTAGTACAGTGAAACCTGTCTTATCCGACATGCCATGGGAAATTAAATTTATGTCGGATTAAACAGTGTGTCGGATTACTCAGTGTTGGCTATTTCTGTCACATTTCAAGTCCAAACAAAGATGTATAGAGCTACATGTATTGACAATACATCGTAGCAAATTTCAAACTTACACTTACGTTTCGTTTGATCACTTTACCTGGCTATTCTCCTAAATTAAATTGTTGAATTTACTTATGAATTTAATGTGATAACATTTTTCTCATAAAAATGACTTATAAAAATTGTTTTTTAATAGTTATTGCCATCTTTAATCAGCACATGTTTACATTCCTTCTTCGATGGCCGCCATTTCGGAAACGGAAGTAGACTAAATGCCTGACTTTATTCCGTAATTTATTTCCCCCCGGATAAATAGTACGCAATGTTAAACAAAAAAAAAATTGTTTTGTTTTATTTCTTTCTTTAATATGGTTATGTATTTCATACTGTTTGTGGCAATTCTCAAGTCAATGGTCCTGTCACTTTGATGCATTTCAATGTCCCAACAAATTGTCACACACAAGCTAATAGTTAAATAATTAAAATCTAACCTTGGAAAAAATTCCAAACAATTATCATAATTATCGATTACATCACTGAAAAGTAATTTAAACCCAAGCTGATCATCATAACTGTATCAAAGCATATCAATCTAGTGTGCCATTTATTAACACAGGTAGATGCGTTCGTTCAGCCGTAACTAATCCCCTCATTATCATACTCAATGTGTCATATAGTGTAAACAAAGGTTTCACCACTGGGGTTTAACAAGCCGTGTAATTATGTCGGATAACACAGGTGAAACTGCAATGCAATTAATAGGCTGTGTTTACAAAGAGGTGTCGGAATTCGGAATGTACAGTGGTCGGATTGTAAAGTATTTTTCTATATAAGTTATATAGAGATTTTTTTGGGAATCAAGATTTACGTCGGAAGTGCCAGTGTGCCGGATTGTACAGTTGTCGGATTGGACAGTGGGCACTGTATAAGCATCCTGTATGGCCGGGTCAACTGAGTGCACTTTTGGGGTTGGGGGGATAGGCGGGTCAACTGAGTGCAGGTTTGGAGGGGGATAGGTGGGTCAAGGGAGTGCAGCCCCTGGGGGGATAGGTGGGTCAAGGGAGTGCAGCACCTGTGGGGGGATAGGGGGTTCAACGGAGTGCAGCCCCTGGAGGGGATAAATGGGTCAATTCAGTACATATAATCCCCCTAAATACGGGGTGTGTTTACACTGTCTTTACATTGGTACGCTGCTACTACGATTCACAACGCTGCTACTACCATTTTGGCAAATACTCAAGAATTTGATTATGACGTCACTCATTCACAGTGATTTTCCGAAAACGGAAAAAACAATAACACACAATAGAAACAAGAACACAGCAATTTTATTCAAGTGAAAAAAATACAAAAATTTACTTTTTCTTCTTCTTCTGTGCCTTATCAGTGGTCAGGGGTAGTTTCCTCTTGGGTTCCTGAGGCTTTTTCTCCATTTTTTGTATTTCTTTGGCGAATTGTTGATCCTCCTCATCCTCTGTACACTGATTAGCCCAATGACCAGATTTCCCGCACTTGTAGCACAAATCTTTCTTGGGACAATCTGGGGCCCAATGCCCTAACTCTTTACAGATGAAGCATGGATCCGTCTGTCTGGTTTTCTTTTTTTCTCCCGATCCCCCTTGTTTTTTCTGGTAAGTGCTTCCTCCTTTCATTTTAGTGATGTAACTTTTCAGATCAGTCAGCTTGTTGTCAAGACCAGACAGCATGTTAACAATCCCAGCCAGAGTTGTATTGAAGATGTCCATATCTTCTTTATTTGCACATGCTGGAAGATTATACATGCCCAAATCCAATCCCACTGCATCCTGTGACTCTGGCATGGGGGCTCCTGCATACCCTTCAGGTATCACATAGCTGGGGTTGTGTGGGGTATTCATCATTGCTTCTGCCATAATATTTTTTTTCACGTCTGTCAAGTTCGAAATGTCAAGCAAGACTGATCCTCAAATCCAGCTCCGCTTTATATACCTATCTGTTGCATCATCTTTTTTCTACCTGTTGCATCATCTTTTTGATAC
>NW_026925421.1:0-26386 GCF_032062105.1 Saccostrea cuccullata | reverse complement strand
GAAAGCCTATAATTTTTCGTTTAAAGGGAAATAACTTAAAACCGGAAGTGACTTTTTGAAATTATCGACAGCATTCTGATAGATTTTATTACCGTCTATAATGTCTAAAAATTTGAACATAATCCATTGAAAAATGAGTGAGATACGAGGCCTCAAAGTTGGCGTCTAGGAAGAAAAAAAAAAAAATAAAGAATAATAAGAATAATCGTAATCTTCAGAATCAGTAGAAGGTCTTCCGTTGAAAACGGAAGACCTTAAAAATGTTATCAAATAAAAAGTAATCAACATACGCTGTTGAAATTTACTACATAGGAATTTGATAATCGCTCCATCATATTTTATTATTTTTTGTATAGATCCAATGTATCCGTTATATTTTGTAGATCTCTATAATAACAAAAATTCGTTAATTTTTGGCTTTTTAGATGTCCCCTCTGGGAACAAGTCGGTAGAATTTAGTATTTCTTACACATAATGTACAAGAAAGTATTACTCATCATATATTATAGTTTGAAAAAAACGCTATTGTAATATTTGTATAATTTGCTTTAAAGTGCTAAGAATTGGCAATTTCCAATATAATCGGATAGTAAATGTATGTAAATACATGTATACCTATATTTTGAGATGGTCCCATAAAAATACTTGTACGGTAATTTCGCCCAAACTCAGCATGTACACTAAAGTTAATGTAAGTTATATATAATATAAAAATGAAGAGATTCGCTATTGTAGTTTTCACGCAATAAAATCATAGTCGCTCCCCCCCCTTAATTGTATAAGTTTTGTTTAAGTTTTGCATAAGTTCTGTTTAATGTTTATATATTTAAGGATCAAACTACAGTATCTACTGATTAAATACACAAATAACAATATGCGCACGCAGCACAGTTAAGGTCACCAAAAGGAGGCGGAGCCTAATTTGTAGGGGAAAACTTGACTATGACAACATACACAATATACGTTATACAACATTTCTTTGAAAGACCACAAAATGAGTTTATCTGCTAATTTGACAAGTTAGAAATCATCAAACTATATATAAACTTACTACAGCATTTTGTTTGTTAAATCCCACATAATAAGTTATTTACAGGTCACCGATCGCAATACACTTGTCAATATGACGACATTTCTTACAACGTGAAGTAGTTTTTATGCAGTGAGAGACAGATCAAGTAATATTTTCTGGACAAAATATGTTTATATGTCTAATTAAATAAGATATTATTTACAGATATTCTTTGGGAAAATAACTTGAATTTAATGTCTTCTTCACTGTTTTATTAATATATTTTCTGTACAATTAATTGATGTCAGCACTGTTGTTCACTAACAAATGTACCGTGCTACAATGTCCATTTTGACAAGCTATATAAAGAGGACTGGCTCCATTCCTCTTACATAAATTAATGTCGGCACCGTTCTTCAGTAAGAGTTGTACCGCGCCAGCATGTCCATTTTGACAAGCTATAAAAAGAGGACTCGCTCCATTCCTCTTACATAAATTAATGTCGGCACCGTTCTTCAGTAAGAGTTGTACCGTGCTAGCATGTCCATTTTGACAAGCTATAAAAAAAGGACTGGCTCCATTCCTCTTCATAATTAATGTCGGCACCGTTCTTCAGTAAGAGTTGTACCGTGCTATTATGTCCATTTTGACAAGCTATAAAAAGAGGACTGGCTCCATTCTTTTTACATAAATTTATGTCGGCACCGTTGTTTAGAAACAGTTGTATCGTGCTATTATGTCCATTTTGACAAGCTTTAAATAGAAGACTGAATCCATCGTTATCACACAAATTGATGTTGGCACGGTTGTTCAGTAACAGTTGCACTATTCTATCATGTCCATTTTGACAAGCTATCAACCGTGCTATCATGTCCATGTTGACAAGCTATATAAAGAGGACTTGCACCATTCTTGTCACATAAATTGATATCGGCACCGTTGTTCAGTAACAGTTGTACCGTGCTCTCATGTCCAGCTAGACACGCTACCCAAAGAGGACTAAATCCATCATTAGTGCATAAATTGATGTCTGCACCGCTGTTCAGTAAGAGTTGTACCGTGCTATCATGTCCATTATGACAAGCTATATGAAGAGAACTGTCTCCATCATTATCACATAAATTGATGTCGGCACCGTTGTTCAGTAAAAGTTGTACCGTGCTATCATTTCCATTTCGACAAGCTATATAAAGAGGACTGGCTCCATTCTTCTCAAATAAATTGATGTTAGCACCGTTGTTCAGTAAGAGTTGTACCGTGCTATCATGTCCATTTTGACAAGCTATATAAAGAGGACTTGCTACATTCTTGTTACATAAATTGATATCGGCACCGTTGTTCAGTAACAGTTGTACCGTGCTATCATGTCCATTTAGACACGCTGCCCAAAGAGGACTGAATCCATCATTAGTGCATAAATTGATATCGGCATCGGCGTTCAGTAACAGTTGTACCGTGCTATCATGTCCATTATAACAAGCTATATGAAGAGAACTTGCTCCATTCTTGTAACATAAATTGATATCGGCATCGGTGTTCAGTAACAATTGTACAGTGCTATCATGTCCATTTTGACAAGCTATATAAAGAGGACTGGCTCCATTCTTCTCACATAAATTAATGTCGGCGCCGTTGTTCAGTAACAGTTGTACCGTGCTATCATGTCCATTTTGACTAGCTACCCAAAAAGGACTGAATCCATCATTAGTGCATAAATTGATGTCTGCACCGCTGTTCAGTAAGAGTTGTACCGTGCTCTCATGTCCATTTAGACACGCTACCCAAAGAGGACTGAATCCATCATTAGTGCATAAATTGATGTCGGTACCATTGTTCAGTAACAGTTGTACCGTGCTATCATGTCCATTATGACAAGCTATATGAAGAGGACTGGCTCCATCATTATCACATAAATTGATGTCGGCACCGTTGTTCACTAACAGTTGTACCGTGCTATCATGTCCATTTTGACTAGCTATATAAAGAGGACTTGCACCATTCTTATCACATAAGTTGATATCGGCACCGTTGTTCAGTAACAGTTGTACCGTGCTCTCATGTCCATTTAGACACGCTACCCAAAGAGGACTGAATCCATCATTAGTGCATAAATTGATGTCTGCACCGCTGTTCAGTAAAAGTTGTACCGTACTATCATGTCCATTATGACAAGCTTTATGAAGAGAACTGTCTCCATCATTATCACATAAATTGATGGCGGCACCGTTGTTCAGTAACAGTTGTACCGTGCTATCATGTCCATTTTGACAAGCTATATAAAGAGGACTTGCTACATTCTTGTTACATAAATTGATGTCGGCACCGTTGTTCAGTAACAGTTGTACCGTGCTATCATGTCCATTTTGACAAGCTATATAAAGAGGACTGGCTCCATTCTTCTCAAATAAATTGATGTTAGCACCGTTGTTCAGTAAGAGTTGTACCGTGCTATCATGTCCATTTTGACAAGCTATATAAAGAGGACTTGCTACATTCTTGTTACATAAATTGATATCGGCACCGTTGTTCAGTAACAGTTGTACCGTGATATCATGTCCATTAAGACACGCTGCCCAAAGAGGACTGAATCCATCATTAGAGCATAAATTGATATCGGCATCGGCGTTCAGTAACAGTTGTACCGTGCTATCATGTCCATTATAACAAGCTATATAAAGAGGACTAGCTCCATTCTTTTCACATAAATTGATATCGGCACCGTTGTTCAGTAACAGTTGTACAGTGCTATCATGTCCATTTTGACAAGCTATATAAAGAGGACTGGGTACTTCATTATCACATAAATTGATGGCGGCACCGTTGTTCAGTAACAGTTGTACCGTGCTATCATGTCCATTTAGACAGGCTACCCAAAGAGGACTGAATCCATCATTAGTGCATAAATTGATGTCGGTACCATTGTTCAGTAACAGTTGTACCGTGCTATCAAGTCCATTATGACAAGCTATATGAAGAGGACTGGCTCCATCATTATCACATAAATTGATGTCGGCACCGTTGTTCAGTAACAGTTGCACCGTGCTATCATGTCCATTTTGACTAGCTATATAAAGAGGACTTGCACCATTCTTATCACATAAGTTGATATCGGCACCGTTGTTCAGTAAATTAATGCTCTCATGTCCATTTAGACACGCTACCCAAAGAGGACTGAATCCATCATTAGTGCATAAATTGATGTCAGTTAAAAGTTGTACCGTACTATCATGTCCATTATGACAAGCTATATAAAGAGAACTGTCTCCATCATTATCACATAAATTGATGGCATTATAACAGTTGTACCGTGCTATCATGTCCATTTTGACAAGCTATATAAAGAGGACTGTCGGCATAAATTGATTCGCACCGTTATTCAGTAACAGTTGTACCGTGCAATCATGTCCATTTTGATAAGCTACATGAAGGGGACTGACTCCATTCTTCGTACATAAATTGATTTCAGCACCGCTGTTCAGTAACAGTTGTACCGTGCTATCATGTCCATTTTGACAAGCTATATAAAGAGGACTGGCTCCATTTTTGTTACATAAATTGATGTCGGCACCATTGTTCAGTAACAGTTGTACCGTGCTATCATGTCCATTTTCACAAGCTATATAAAGAGGACTGGCTCCATTCTTCTCACATAAATTGATTTCGGAGCAGTTGATAAGTAACAATTGTACCGTGCTTTCATGTCCATTTTGACAAGCTATATAAAGAGGACTTGCTCCATTCTTGTTACATAAATTGATGTCGGCACCGTTGTTCAAAAACAGTTGTACCGTGCTATCATGTCCATTTGACAAGCTATATAAAGAGGACTGGCTCCATTCTTCTCACATAAATTGATGTTTGCACCGTTGTTCAGTAATAGTTGTACCGTGCTATCATGTCCTTTGTGACAAGCTATAAAAAGAGGACTCTCTCCATTCTTTGCACATAAATTGTGGACGGCACCGTTGTTCAGTAACAACTGTACCGTGCTATCAAGTCCATGGTTACAAGCTATGTAAAGAGGACTGGCTCCATTCTTCTGACATAAATTGATGTCGGCACCGTTGTCCAGTAATAGTTGTACCGTGCTATCACGTCCTCTATAACAAGCCATACAAAGAAGACTGTCTCTATTCTTAAAGCCGTTGTTTAAAGAGCAAGTGGTTCTATTGTTACGTTTTTCTCGAGTTTTTGTGTTGATTCCGGCCTCTTTGAAATGATTTTCATCATTTCCAGCAGCAAGTAATAACGGAGTCCACATGTCGTCAGTTGTTAACTTGTTTACGTCAGCACCAAGTCTTACTAACTCTTCAACCATTGAAAAATTATGAAAAACCGAAGCAACATGAATTGGTAAAAAGTCATCCCATATTTCCATCATTGCTGTTTTTTTATATTCTTCGCTGAGATAATTTAGTAGGTTTAAATCGCCATTCGCACATATTGCAGTAAATATAGGATGTTCTCTCAACTTTGTTTCAGGGACACTTTTTATAAAAAATAAAGAAATGTCAGAATGACAAAATACAATAAGTCCGACTAAAGGACATATTTCACTTTTAAAAGAATAAAGGAAATCAATTCTGGTGAAAAAAGATCTTTCAAATGATTTTTGGAATTCCGATCTGTCTTTTTCACATTTAATTTTTACAAGAAGCATTTCGAGCGAATCCACTTTTTCCTTAAAAGAATTGATCACACTCTCTTTCCTTATACATGGATTGAGTAAAACATCCACAAGGTGTTCTGTTTGCATGTCAATGATAAACCTGTCCACAAGATCACCAATGTACTCTTCAGGAAGGTAGACAGTGAAGGGATCGCGATCTTCCTCTTCTGTATCATCTTCTATCTTCACTCGACGTCTCAGAAAACCACTGTCTGCATACTGTATTGTCTCTTGTGGACAATCAACACCAAACACCAGAGTCGTTATCTCCATTATAAAATCGTGAAGGAATTGGAAAGCATTTCCGACACGTTTGACATAAGACCCTTTCAGTTCCTGTAGAATACTACGAATGACTGAAATATGTGTGTTTTCTTGTATCTCACACATTCCTAAAATGGTCTTAAATTTCATTAAAGAAATATCATTTTTTACAATAGTATCGATTTTCAAATTGTTTTTAAAAGCTACTATCAAGATAAGTGAGCAAAATCTTTTCTTGTCTGTTTTTTTCCAAATTTCTATTTCCTTTTTAATAAATCTGTACGGATTTCTAAAGAATTCAACCCCCTTTTCTTCGTAATTCGCCTCCCTCGAAAAAAGCTTGCAAAGCAATGGGAAGTATGCTTCTGTTTTGGTTATTTCTGTAACAACCTCTTCGGATAAATGCAGATTCTGTGAATACTGATTAAAGATAGCTTTTTTCTCTTGAACAGTCAGTCCATTTTCTTTGTTGTCAATTTCTACAGCAGTGGATTCGTCCAATAAGTTACCCTTGACTCTTTTGTCATAAAAAACGCATCTTCTACATGATATCAATAGTTTATTTTTCTTCAAGCAAATCTCCAGCGTTTTGTTTAAACTTATCCATGAATGATATAAAATTTCATCTAAGGACTCCTTACCTAAAGGATCATTGAATACAAATAATATACGATTTTCTGAGACTCTGGTTGAACAGATCTTTTTAATTTCTTCCACCTTGTCCACCGGTATGACATTCCATCCCTGCTCTCTGAGAATTAGTGCAATATGCTGAATTATTGCAGATTTTCCTGACCCAGAGTTTCCAACCACTGTAATAAGGTTATGACTTTTAAGCTTTTCTTGAACCACTTCACTTGCTCTTGTTGGAATGAATGCAATATCGTCTTCTCGCCAATAGTCGAGAATTTCTTTTACCAGGGTATTTTCTGTAAAAGATATGTCATTTTAAAATAAAAAAGTGTAAAAATCAAAAAATGGGATATTGTTAAATAAAAAATCAACAATGTTTGTAAATATTTACAATTTTCAAATAAAATTGTTCATTTCATTTCAATATAGTCTTCAATCATATTGTTGCCTTGTTAATTGCAATATACGAGGGTTGATCCAAAAGTTCGTGGATTTTTTTCATATTTTATTCATTATTAGATTGAATAGGTTGAAAGTTACAAATGAAAATATAGACAATTCATGAATATTATAAATTTAAAAAACAGTTTAAATATCTTTTAATAGTAACTCTATGACAGTTGCCATAGAAACGGTTGTTTGGTAATGCGGGGGAGACATTTACACATTCATTTTCATTTTAATTCTTAATACGTGAAATGAGACTGAAATCGGCCTGTGTGGTATAGAAAACGAAAATTTTGTCATTATTACGATTGCTTGGTCTTTTATAAACTTTTGTGTGAAAGTTTTACTGATTTTACTGTATATTTAGTTTATTAATTGATTATTTATTGTTCATATTCAAAAAATACGGATCACTCTACCTTAAACGTGTATATAATAGACAAAGACTTGAGGAAAATGCATTTAGTCTGTATTTGTTTTTCGGTGGCATGAGAAATATAAGAAAATAAAACTGCCATGGACGTTGATTAAAGGTGTGGTGACTTTTTGGAGACTGTTTTAGGTGCAGAACCCCTTTAAATAATTCAAAGCATTAATGGACGTTGTAGGCTGCATTACAGTTCTTCACATAGCTATACTGAAATTGGATCATCATTGGAACATCATATGGAAAAATGGGTTGTAAATTGAAATATGAGTGAAAAATGAAGATAAGTTGGTGCAAGAGGATAACCAGGCTTTTTTGAGAGAAAAAAATAAAGAAAAGACAGCTTTTTGTAGAGTTACGAATTCAAATTGGACATTAGGGCGAGTTGCATCTATTTAATGTGACGTGACATATCTAACTTGACGTTACGTCGAAGTCTCCCCCGGGTTTCACAACTATCCATTTTTAGACAGCTCGTGTGACCTCATTGAAAATGGGAAAGTAGTAAAATTTTCCGATATTGTTGCATTATGACTCTATATTATAAATATGCCTGTGGTTTGCTTTCATCAAATCGCGATAAAATTTTAGCAAAGAAATTCCACGAACTTTTGGATCAACCCTCGTATATCTACTATTGAAAGTATGTTATAAAAAGTATGACGAAATATAAACGAAGGTATGTAAAAAAAAGTTAATTAAGCCTACTGTTTATACTCGCTGATCAGTCGATTTTTTTAGCTTAAAATTTAGTTGAAAACCAAAAGAACACAACGGACGTAAACATGAGTATATACGGTAATAAAATATATCCGAATGGAAAAAAATTTTTATGTCATAATATAGAAAAAAATTGAGTATTGGAGAGTATATGGTAATCATCTAAATAAGTACATAATCAAATATTATTCATTGCAAGAGCTATTTTTTTTTTAGATTATTCCGTAGTTTCAAGATTTTTTTACAAAGACACAGATGCAGGACCAACATGTTGTTAACTTTGCACTTTGAATCTCTATTGATTGATATAGATTGATAATTGTATTGTGTATATCCATTGTTTTTAGTTAAATATCTCTGAAGGTATGTCATGACATTCTGTAAGGAGTCTGAACAAGAGGCCCAGGGGCCCCAGCGCTCACCTGAGCACATCAGGCTTGAATTTACCCCCCCCCCTTCCAGGCCTTCATCATTTGAACAAACTAGAATCTACTCTAACCTGAGGATGATTCCATATCAAATACCCCGGGTATCACTAATCATAGCTTTGAAGTACTTCTGGAGAAGAAGATTTTAAAAGATTTTTCCTATATATTCCTATGTAAAATTTAGGTCGGCCATTTTGGCCCCATCCTTGCCCCGGAGGTCATGATTTGAATAAACTTGAATCTACACTACCTAAGGATGATTCCACATGAGTTTCATCTTTCCTGGCCCAGTGGTTCTGGAGAAGATTTTTTAAAGATTTTTTCTATATATTCCTATGTAAAACTTGGGTCGGCCATTTTGGCTCCGCCCTTGCCCCGGGGGTCATGATGATGAGGCTGCAGTGGTGTGTAAATGACTGTGTGTTATACTTTGCATTTAAAAACAGTCTTATTTTAATTTTTGATGAAAAAAAAATCCCAGGCAGTTATCATTTTTTAATATTATTGATATCTGTAAAATAATTCAGAATATGATTTGAAAATAACTATGAGATTATCAACTTTAAATTTATGTGTTGAAAATACCTATCCCTGTTCAATTAAAGAATTAAAATTAATTACTCATCAAGTCAGTTTTCATCTTTTTATTTCTTTGCAGACAGAACAGATGTCTGACTTTAATGTAGAGTCCCCCCCCCCCCCTGTTTTCACGATCGGAAAGTTGTATCAATTTTCTTTTCACAAACAGGAAAGATGTCTCTTGTTAAAAAGGTAATCTTCAAATATTGAATAATTACTGATAGGTAATTCAGTTTCCTAATGTTCTCGGACATCTGTACAAATCATATAATTATATACCCCTGTTTAAGATTTCCGGTTTCATTTGCTTATACGGGAGTTCCGCTATTGAACAGTACAGTGTTCAATATATAAACTTGTACTATGCCTTGTTAATTTTGTCACTTGAAACATTATATCTAAATGAATGGTTGGTTCATCGATTACGCAGGGTGCAGAAGTACCCAATGTCTGTAAGTCCGAGACTAATATAAATAATTATCAGACTAGTAGTAAAAATTCATATATACTAGCAAATATAGTAATCTTACTGAAAATATTTATATTTACTAGGTCAGCGGTAAGACTTCTAGTAGCAGTAGCACCACTCTCAAATATTTCTCTTTTTTCTCTCGCTCCCTCTTTCTTTCTCTCTTAGAAATACAAACAGTATTGACACTTTATAAATACATGACAAGTGCTCCGTTTATTCACATCAAGGAGGTAATATCACTATTTAGTTTTTAAACTTAATCTTAAAGTATTTTTTAATCATGATTGAATTTTAACAAAAATATTACATGTTTCATACCTTCCATTTTTCCCCTGTAGCTTTCGGTGAATTGGAATTAATTTAATTTTATGTGCTGAAATTAAATTTAATCTCACTGAAGTAGTTAGGTGTAGGGGGTGTTATGATGTTAACATAATAATAAGGTAGAAGGAGGAATTGTCTGTCTAGTAAAATATTTTATGAAGTAGTAAAAATTGGAAGTCATTCAGTTTGTCGAACCAGTGCTCACAAATATTTATTTGAACCCTCTAGCATACATGCAAAAGTCCATCCACCATGCACACACGTTACATGAAAAAAAATATATCTTTAGTTTGCCGATACTTGAATATGATTTATAAAAATGTGTAAGTTTTTTTTTATGATGCAAATTTCTTTGTCCATTTGATCAATTTATACCTGTAGTCATTATTTATTTGATTCAGGTTTCATTAACATTTTTCCTTTTCATAAGATTGAGATTATTCGCCAACTGTAGGTGCCCACTATCTTCCGTGTCGAGTTACTATTCATCTCTCTCTCTCTCTCTCTCTCTCTCTCTCCAAAAAATCAATATCGACCCAGACAGTTTAAAATAAAGTTAAACTCCGGCTGGTTTTTTTACTGTCATAATACTGCTGCACATAAATTGTGTTTGATTTTTTAATTATTACTAATTACAGATAAAAAGTTAAGGAAATATACTATGAACTATTTTTTATGTGATTTGATAATCAAACGAAGTCCTCACTCCACTGTCCCACACACTAACACGACTTAAAACTAAAAAAGGGGGAACCAGTAATGTTTTAAAAGAATTTGGATGTAATGTACCCCTTCTTTCCATGACAATTCTGCAACTTGTTAACTTGTTAACTTTTTCGGTGGTATTTTCAGCTACTAGAGAGTATGAAATGCTCTCTAGTAGTTTGAAAACTGCCTTTCTTGAACGTTTTCAAACGTCAAAAACGAATTTTGATATCCACATATCAAATATAAAACAAAATTTAGAAAAATCAATTGAAGACTATTTTGGCTCGAGTGACGCGTTTAACGACTGAATGTTACATACCCATGCATTTACTAATGGGAATGGCTATTCCAGGGGTTGAAACCATCTATTCGAACAATAGTCATTCCGCAAATCCCGGACACACTAGAAAAACTCCGAAAAAGTGCATTGATGGCGGAGCAAACTGTCAAATATTCGGAACCCGCAAATGTGTCATTTTTGGTTTCCATTCAAGAGTTAGAAGACAGGTTGATCAAAAAATTAAGCACACAGTTAGAAGCAACAGCAGCAGCCATTACGCATCCTAGGCGTTATCCAAATTCATTTCAAACAGCTCAAAATTTTGATCATAGATTCAATGGACAAAAAAGATATTTCAAAAATTCGGGACAAAATCACAATACTTTTCAAAATTATGCAAACAATCTGAAAAATCAAAAATGCCAAGGTTGTGGAGGGTAACTGTATGTCACGACAGCAACGCAGGTACGATAAGGCTTCCCAGAGAATATTGTAGTGTACTCTCCGCATGAACTTCTGTGAACTACAAACGTATGACGTCATAATTGAAAATGACGTCAAGTCGCTGCATACTTGAGCTGTAATAATGGGGAGAGTGTCAAAAACTTTACACCTCATTTCAATCTGCATATAAAATTGCAGATTGCTTGTTAAAAATAAATATAATTTTTTCAAAAGTTTAATATATCCGAATAATTAAGATAGCTTTGCTTCATTACTCTTGTATAAGAGTCAGCGTGTTCAAACTACGTACGGAAATATACGTTTGACAATTACCCTTTTTTACACGCGTAAACAGAGACAGAATTCATAATATGTGTATAAAAGAGCCTGGCGCAAGTTGTAAAGGAGGATTTATCTAATATCTTTTGTGGAATATGTAAGAAGAGTTTCCCCTCTAACTGAATCCTGCTTGGAAAAAATGAATGATGGCTTTGTTTTAAAACAAATGAAGATATTCAGAGGAAAATACCCTCAGATTTGTCGGTAAGTTAAAGTTAATATGAAATGAATTGTTCCAAAGAAAAGGTTTAAAATTTCCCAAGCACTTATCGGTTTCACAAGGATGCACTGAGTTATTTATGTGACAAAAAGACAATAAAAATTGTGTTAACAGCCTGCGCCGAAGCGATTTATGAGGAACATTTCCAAAAAGAAGAAATGACCGTCACGTGATCAAGAAGGTCATGTGACATCGCAACAAATATGTTTATAAGTAGCTTAGAGGATTCTCTATATGAATTTGGCGTACTGAAGTACGAAACTTACAAATAAAACTCAAAATCAACTTTGCAATGCAGTGTTACGTTATAAATACATTTTCAGCTCCGGAAGCCTTAATGGTACTGCGAATGCCGCGCAAATGGGAAACAATGTTTAAAGTGCAAAAGAAGTGGAATCATTTTGCGAGTGTGTGTAGATCTGCAATGCGAGCTAACATCCCACAATAGGGGTGCGCGCCTATCCCTGGATTTTCCAAGGATGGGCACAGAGATAAGAAATCTGTAACCTTGGGTTTAACGGTGGCTTTACAATCCCGGAGTACAATTGACATTGGGATTGGGCTTCGTAAAACCAAGTCATTGGTAGACACGGGGTCTTAAATCACTCTCATCAGCCATTCTTTCTTTAAATCAACAGAATTTAAAGACCATAAACTTTTAAAGCCAGACTATGATGTCATTAAAGGAGTTAGCAATAATACTCTTCCAATTCTTGGCAAAATCATTCTTCCCTTTGAAATTGACCACAAAATTTTTTGGAACCCAGTTCATGTGGTGAAAGGCTTGAATCAAACAGTTATCATTGGTGTCGATTTTATGGAAATGCATAATGTGTCTCTGCCATTCTCTTATACAGAGTTGTCGTTCCCGCTTCTCTCCCACATACACCTCTGTCAACGCTTGTCATACAAGATTCTTGAAAAAAGTGTTTTTGGTTAAAAGTTGTATTTATAATTGTGTGTAATTATATTTCTTATTGGAAAACATTATTTATTTTAATTTGTTACATCTTAAAATATTTTTTTTCATTAAGATTTTAATTTTTGCTCCGCAAAATAGTTCCCTAAAATCTTTGAAAATAAGTCGTTCTGAGTGGTTATGGATTTAAAATAAATAATGAATTATCATCTTTATCAATATTTACAATAATTAATTATCATTTAAATTTCGAATATTCTCTATTTAAAATTTGTACAAGAATCTTGTACAACGAGCGTTGACAGAGGTGTTGTGAGCGTAGCGGAAGACAACTCTGGATAGAGAATGGTGTCTCTGCGTTAAAAATCTTAAACAATTGAAATTGCTGACTCAAACAATTCTATTCCAATAGAAATAAAATGTCATTTTGCAAAAACTGCTAAAAAGATTGTTGATCCCCATGCATGAAATGATCATCCCAGTCAAAATTTCTAAATTACAACAGCATCAAAATGTGTATTTAGAACCCTGTGAAAATCTTGCCACTAAAGAGTTACTTGCTGCAAAAATGATAGCGTGTGTTAAAAATCAACGCGGTATGTTTAAAGTTTGCAATCCTACGGCGGACGAAATAACACTCAGTAATAATACAATTGTTGTCACAGTAGACTGTGTCCACAATGATGAGATAATACCATTTAAATCCCTGCAAAGTACTCAAATAAATGCAACAAGTGTCGAGTTAAAACCGCACAGTAAACAAAGATCTCCAATCACCTTTGATTTGACAAATTCTGAATTAAATGATACTCAAAAATCGGAATTGCACATGTTTTAAAAGAACTACAGAGATGTTTTTGCTACTGATTTATCTGAATTGGGAAAAACTGTTGGGATATGCTCTCACAAATAGAAACTTATGACGCGCCACCAATCCGCATGCCTTTTTATCGCCAACCCCCTCATTTACAAAATGAAATTGATCGACAAGTTCAAGAATTATTAGAAAATGACATTGTTGAAGAATCAAATAGTGAATATCATTCCCCTGTTGTTTTGGTAAAAAAAAGATGGAAAATATAGGTTTTGTGTACATTATCGCAAACTAAACAAAATTACGAAACCTTTCTCCCTTCCTTTACCCAGACTTGAATGTGCCTTTGACACTATTGCAGAGGCAGAATCTCAAATTTTCTCTACTTTTGATCTGCATTCTATGTTTTAGCAATTACAAAAGGATCCGGAAACAAAACACAAAGCAGCGTATATCACTCAAAATGGGGTTTATGAATGGAAAAGACTTGGTATGGGACTGAAAAAACAGTTGGGCAGAAAAAATAGCAAATTCCTTAATTTTCAGACTTGATTAAAAAAAAATGTGATAATGTGCTAAACTGAGCCTCATACTCTTGATAAGGAGTATCTTTCCTAACAAAATAGCTTAGCAAATGTAATTTATCAAGAAGATAAGCTGGATTATTTTGTGCATTATACCGCCTTTGAGAATCCTGGAAATCCCCTACTTTCACTTTCATTTTCAGAGGTTCCTGCAGACAGACGCATTTTGCCGGGAAACCGAATTGACATCCGCACCTCGTGATTTTAACCAAGAAAAGACAACTTGATGTGCTTTGATTTGAGGGGTCACTCACTGCTGAACGAAAATTAGGGACATCACTATGAGACCAAACGTTAACATTGTCGCCTATGGGAAAACAATTAGTGGACTGTACCCATATTAGTAAGTGTCAAAAAATTCATGTTTGTTCAATTTAAGCTTATATAATGAAATTCCTGAAACGTACCGTGTATGTATTGTATTTTATATCACTTCCTGTTATTGTAAGATGAAGATGGATGCTTTTATTAGGAAATATTCCAAAAAATTATTTGAAAATAGCTCAGTTTCTATGAATGGAGAGTGTCGGTTATGGCATGAGAGAGGTTGTAAGTTGTATGGTCAAATAAGAGTTAAGTTACCAAATGGTGAATGGCACACTTATACACCTGCTAAATTATCACTTATACTTAAACTAAAGCAAATCCATCCCCACTCTTTAGAATGCTCTAGATTATGTCACAATCCCCTGTGCATTAATCCTTCCCACCTCATGCTTGAACCCCATGCTATTAACATGCAACGTATTAACTGCTTGGGTGAAGGTTTGTGCAGACATCACTCTGCTTATCCTGACTGCATGATTCAGCTTCATTTGACTGGTATGTATGCAATAACAAATTAAGAACATCAAAATGTTGATGAATTTTTTTCTTGCAATTTTTTTTTAAAGATTTTTTTTTTGGGGGGGGGGTGCCTCCACTTCCTCCACCAACTCCTCACCTTTTTATTTTAAACACACTTTAAATTTACACATACACCTTTTTTTTTATTTTGTACACATTTTAATTTTTATTTAAACTCATACATGGTACACTTTTTTTTTTAATTACCAGTAACTACAACCAGGTTGCTCGGGATCGGTATTCACTAATTTCTTAACCCTTGTACACAGTGATGGCGGCACTTTTGTCTAAGTTGAAACTTTTTGTAATCATTTTTCATTGAACCATTCTTTTTTGTTTTTAACAAATTGTTTTGCTATTCGATGGCGAGCCATGGCTCGCTTTTTTCTGGTTTATTGACTTTTTATGCTGTTTATAGTACTCGGAGTTTGTTTTCATTTTCTTCAGTGCACTGAGTGACTGGGATTTTTTACCGAGAGGAGCACCGACAGCAGCCAGTGTTTTACATATCGCCATATCTACACCATTGTTCGACCTTAATATGGCTGATAGGGCTCGGGATTTTGCATTTCGTGAGTATGTTTTATTTTTTGGTAGACTTAGAGAGATAGTCCTGTTTACTGACTCACACTTGTTTGTTGTCGAATTTAACTTCATTTCGTTTAATGCAGAAACTGACAACTTCATTTCAAGCAGTGATTCAAGGATTAACTTGTCTTTTGTGCTACATTTCAGTGCACCAGATTTTAAACCGTGCGCGCGGAGTCCGACAAATACCTGTACCACCAACTCGTTTTTGCCACCCCCACAAAGAGTTAAGCTCCACCTACATGAGTCACTACAACTTCCTGTGTAACACTTCAGAACCTTGTCAGCGATTCTCGGTAAGGAGTTTGACATTTGTTTTAGGTCACCATTGTACTTTTTGAAGAGAGCTTTTAAAATACCACTGCACCTTTCTTTGATGTCATTCGACAACATTTTTTGTAGCTCTGCTTTTTGAACTTTAGTGTTTGCGGGGAACATTTCATCACTAAAATTTGCTTTTAAACCATGCCTGAATTGGCTTTGACCCCTATCAAACTCTGTGGCGAGTCGACTTGTTCTCCATAGGGAATAAGTAAAGTCTTGTATGTTTTTTCGAGCCCCACGGCACTTGTTGCATCACCATCGGTGGTTACGTTTTGTACCAACAATTTTTTTTTACTTAATTTTTCACCTATTTTTTATAGCCTAACTCTTTTTGGTCAGAGGCTCGACAGGATTTTTATTTGCTGTACAACCGAAATGACCACTTGGGCACTGGACATGGGAAACCCTCACCCTGAAGCCATGCTCCCACCCAGCACAATTTATTTGTCATATGATAAGAAATAACTTGATGTTTGTCTGTGACATCTTCGCATGCCAAGCCAATTACTTGCGAGGCCCCTTTGTCGCGATTTTGTGACGGCTTGTTATGCTTCGGGATTGTAAGAGGCATCCATTTGTATATTGATAGGGTGAGATTCAGGCAGGCCTATTAATTTATTTCGTTCTTTTAATTGGTTTATTCTCTCATCCATATCGCACTCTGCAAGGTCAACAATTTTTTCACCAACTTTATTGCACGATTAGAACATTGACGATCGGGATGGGGGTGGGATACCTGTACATGCAAGGAGCAATCGGGCCTGGTCATTTCCTACGGGAGTTTGGTACAAAGCAGTCTGTATTGCCTTATTGATGGCTGCTGCTTTTCGGCCGGGTCCCTCAGAAGGGACCTCTCGAAAAAGTTTGTACATTTTAGATTTAAAATGACAGTTTTTGCACTTGAATGTCCAAGTCCACCCTAGACCCTGCTTTACTTCAGACATTAATTCATAGTTAGGGGTGGCACAATCAATTTGAGAATGGGAAACATTCAAGTCATTCATCATATACACAGTCATATCCCTATCCACAATCCTCATTTCTGTACTGTCAGGGGTCGTGACATGAGGAAAGGGGTCAAGGTCGCAAGGATTGGGGCGTAATATTTTAACATTGTTTTGACTTTCTGGGACCGGTATGACATATGACTGTTCATCATGAGATTTTTTTGTCAAAGTTTCAAATTCATTAATTGTTAACCTAGGTAACCAAACAGATTTAAAACACTTAGCTTCTTTTCCGGACTTGGACACTCTCCCCTTTTCTGATGGTATTTCCTATTGCAAACCTGTGTTTTTTTCTATCACCTTTCATTTTACCTATAACTCGTGCACTCTCCCAATTCATGAAATGCATTTGAATTGTTTGTTATAATAGTGCATGGAAACGGCTGCCAGTCCTCTATGACATCATAGACATTTTGGCGTACAGTTTTCTCACAACAAGCTCACTTATAATGTCATTTTTATTTGGTTATATTTTAAATATTACTGGACCATTTTGATTTGAATACCTTTTTTTAAAAGGTTACAAGCTCCTAAAATTTTGTTTTACCTTCTTTTGGGTATTTGAAGTAGAATTTCTCTTGTTCTTCATTGTGTAATATAAAAAGAGGTTAAAAAAAGTTGTCGATTCACAGCAAAAATATTGCGTAATTCAAATATACGCAATTGCGTATACGAAATTGTTCATTAAATCCTTTGAATTCATTATTTGAAAGATATTGGTGTGAAAAAAAAGTTCACTGTACCTCTTTGATAGTCAATATTTGAAGGAAAAGAAGAGGTAGAATAAATGACCAATTTTTTTCATTCATGAGCTGTCTTACAACAAGTTTTCAAAAGTCTGTAGAAACTTGAAATATGAACCAATTTTGATGAAACTTGGCATATAGATTGCATATTGTGTAGAGATAAGAGATATTTGATTAAATAGTGTAAACTTAAAAAATGCTTTTCCAATATTGACACCCCACTAATTATTTTTAAAATCGGTTAGAAGAAAGTAGTGCAGAAAAAATAGCAAATTCCTTAATTTTCAGACTTGACTAAAAAAAAAATGTGATAATGTACTAAACTGAGCCTCATCTTTCTTGATAAGGAGTATCTTTCCTACAAAATAGCTTAGCAAATGTAATTTTGTCAAAAAGATAAGCTGGATTATTTTGTGTATTATACCGCCTTTGAGAATCCTGGAAATCCCCTACTTTCACTTTCATTTTCGGAGGTTCCCGCAGACAGACACATTTTGCCGGAAAACGAATCTGACATGCCACCTTGAGATTTTAACTAAGGAAAGACAATTTAATGTGCTTTGATTTGAGGGGTCACTCACTGCTGAACTGAAAATTTGAGGACATCGCTATGAGACCAAACGTTAACATTGTCGCCTATGGAAAACAATTAGTGGACTGTACCCAGTTGTGTTTCATTTCAAATGGCTATAAAAAAAACCCCAAGGGGATTACATTGGAAAAAAACATGTTGGTTTATGTGGATGACATTTGTGTCTTTTCAAAGGATTTTGATTCTCATTTAAACCATCTAAAAGATCTGTTTGGTCGCTTGCGAAATGCAGGTTTAACTTTAAATCCAAAGAAATGTAATTTTGCGGCTAAAGAGGTTAAATTCCTGGGGCACCTTATTTCAAAAAGAAGGCATTCAGTCTATCCAAATAAAACAAAAATAATTGACACTTTCCCTATACCACAAAAAGTAAAAGATATCAGATCATTTTTGGGAATGTGCAATTATTACAGACGATTTATCAAAAGCTTTTCAACATTGGTAGAGCCTCTGAACAAATTGTTAAGAAAAGATGAAAATTTCATTAGGACAGAAGCATGTCAAATCTCTTTCGAAACTTTAAAAAGAAAGTTAACAAAAGTACCCATTCTTGCTTATCCAAATATGAATAAACCTTCCATTCTTACCACTGATGCATCTAATTCAGCAATGGGGTACATACTTTCTTAAAAAAGATAAGGGTAACAGGGAACATGTTATTGGTTATGGGGGTAGATTACTATCAAAACCAGAAAGAAATTGGTCAGCATCAGATGTTGAATGTCTTGCTGTGATTGAGGGTATAAGGGAATATAAAACTTACCTTTCAAATAATGAATTCTTGGTCTTCACAGACCACAAACCATTACAATATTTGATGTCGCAAAAATCCACAACAGGCAGACTAGCCAGGTGGTCCCTTGAGCTGCAAGGGTACAAATTTAAGATAATTCACAAAGAGGGAAAAAGTAATGTTGTTGCCGATGCTCTCAGCAGGCGACCTTATCAAGAACAGAATGAAATGGTCACAGAAACTCATGTCATTGAAGCATTTGAACATGGAACGACAATAGAGGTCGAGTTCCACTATGGAGCAGTGACAGGTCACCATTGTGGAACCTGACAAAATTGAACCAAACTTGAGTTTAGAACACGAAGATATAGGAAATCTTCAAAAGGAATGCCCTGACTTCAGGGGCATATACATGTATCTAGAGTCGGAAACTCTTCCCACACTAGCAAGGAACGTAAAAAGGTTATAGCACAATCAGACTATACAGTATTTGTAATGGTGTGCTCTATCACTGGTTCTAGAGACGAACCAGAAAGGTCAAGGAAGACGATCGCTGGATAAAGAAATTAGCTTTACCTAAAACACTTCGTCTAGAGGCACTCACAGCTTATCATGACAATAAAGCTGGAGGAGCTCATTTCGGGGTAGAAAAGGTCATGGCAGCTCTCAAGCAAAAGTATCACTGGCCACGCATGCATCAGGAAATTTATGATTACATTCAATCATGTGAAAGGTGTCAAAGAATAAAAAAAAAAACACAAACACAATGGATCTCCACCTTTAACATCAATGCCAATTGATGGTCCATTTGAGCGATGGCATATTGACTTTTTAAAATTAAGCAAAACAACAGAGGGTTATCAGTACTTGCTTCTTGTTGTAGATTCATTTACAAGATGGGTTAAAGCTTTTCCCTACGCAAAATCAAGAAAGCAAACAGGTTGCAAAAAATTTATTTGAACAAATCTTTTCAAGATACGGAGCACCACTTAAACTTGTGTCTGATTTTGGGAAACAATTTACATAAAACCTCGTCTTTTATCCCTTTGTTAAATTTTCAGATGTAAAAAAACCATTTCACTTCGGCTTATCATCCCCAGTAAAACAGTTTTTGCGAGAGGAATAATCGAACTATCATGCCAGCAACTCTACTTACTCTGATAAAGAGCAAAACAATTGGCCAAAATTAATTCTTGGTATTCTGATGGCATTATGAAATTCGCCATGTACTCAATCTACAGACCACTCCCCCTATTATTTGGCTTTCGGTCGTGAAATGAACCTGCCTTTTGATTTACGGGTAACACCGAAAAACTTCTACAAGCTGACGCTAAAGAACATATTCGCGACATTCTAGAGAATTTAAAAATCACGCACGAGATTGCAAATAAAAATATTGAGGAGAAACAAGCGAAATCTAAAGAAAGATATGACGAACGAGCAAAAGAACCCTCATTTCGATAAAACCAAATGGTTCTTTTACAGCAATTTAAAACTCCAATAGGTAAATCGCCTAAGCTTATTGATAAATATGATGGTCCATATTACATATCTGAATTAGGACCAAATTTTACATACAAACTTCGAAGATGTTCAAATCACAAAGAGTTGAAATCTTATGTCAACGCGAGTAGATTAAAAGATTATATTCCAGGTGTTGATGTCAGGAATCAGCATCCTGAACAAGATATTGACAGATTATTTGAGGAGAATAATGATGGCAATCAAAATATTGCTGAAAATGATCAGGAAAATTTAAATATCCCCATTGATAATGATATTGACAAGGTCCAAGATACATGTAACACGTATTATCCTGTTGACAAACTCATAAAGGTAAAAAGACGAGCAGGTAAAAGGGAATTTTATGTTAAGTGGGAGGTTGGTAGTAAAACCTGGGAACCAGAACAATATTTAAGCCAAGAACTTATTAGAGAGTACTTCATGACACACACAAACAAGGGAGGAAGCGTAAATTTCCTTCCATGCTTAAAAAACCATAAATTATCGTAATTCCATTAAAGTTGTGCGCTTCTTGAATGTACACAAAAATATTTTTTTTTAACTTTGGACTATTTTCTAGGATTAATGTGGTGCCAATGTACCTGATCAACACATTTTGACCGAACACCACTAATATTTTTTATTCTTTCGTTTATTTGTAGAAATTGGATCGCACCAATTATAATAATGGTGATGATATGGAGCAGGTGTGTCCACGTAAAGGTACGTGGAATGGAAATGCAAGGTGCACGCCCCTTGATTATTCCGAACTCAGTCCAACGGCTTAATTATGTGTTGTTTTTAAAGGAGAAAAAAGTCTAGTTTTGACAAACGAATATTGGAGACAAACGTACGAGATTGTTCTTCCAAAATTACCTCCAAAATCGAATGATCTTAATGGTGCTTGTCTTACACTACTCCCGACAAAAGCTTGTATGAATTTTACAAGGTTCATGCACAAGATTTAGACACTCGCAAATTAGCAGAATTTAATCATGCATATGAATTTCTTAATGAGAATGTACCATATATTCATGTTTCAAACAAACAGAAGAAATCCCTCTTACCTTTTGTCGGTGACCTATCTAAAACTTTGTTTGGCACAGCGACTATGGAAGATGTAAACATCCTTAAACAACATGTTAATTCCCTTATTAGAAACAACATCCAAGTTACTAAATTTATCAAAATGCAATAGCATCACTTTCTTCATTCATGACTGCAACAAATAATAGATTTGATAACATCCAGGAAAATGTAAAACAAAACTTTTTGGCTATCACAAACTTATCAAAAATCATTACTGAACAAATTCAGAACTATCAAGAAGGAATTCTTAAACTTTCGGAACTGTATAATTCACATGTGGAAGATTCTCAAAAAATGTTAAAACAATATTCCATTTTCAAACAATCGGTAAGCAATCTGATTGAAGGAAAACTTTCACCAGTACTTATTTCCACACGGATAATCACACAATCAATAAATAAATTTCCAAAATCCTTACGGACGAATATTCAAATTTTTCATTTAACATTCAAGGATCCAAACAATATCACTATACACATGGTCAGATTGCATTCGGAAGGCATTTTTCTAATATATACTAACACTAAAATTCCCCATATCATGATACTTCTCCCACTTTATCAGTATATCACTTACCTATCAATGAAACGTCCAATCATGCCACACAACTATCAGACCTACCACTTGTATCTACATCACATCAACAATACTATTTACTTTTGGATAAGAATGACACGGCAACATGTCACAAACACCAACTCTATCTTTGCAATTTTAATAAAGCGCTCATGCCGGTCACTCAAAAATCTTGCATTATGAGTTTGTTTGCTAATGATTAACATGCTGTAAATGAATTGTGTAATTTCAGGTTTCAACAAAATTTACTAAATCCAACAGCCATAGAATAATCTGCAGGTTCTACGTTAATTTACAACAGTTATAACCTAGAATAGATTGCCCTAACAATAACTCAATCTTGCATGGATTCTCCATGTGTATGATACAATTACCTTGTAGATGCTCGATTACACCAAATTTTAATACCTACCACCCAGACTAGTTAAATGTCAAGTAAACTCAAAAGTTCAAGTATTTCATCCTGTTAACATGGCATTATGGCAAAAATTCTTTAATGACTCAAGATTATTGGCTTTACAAGCAGACAGCACATTGCGCTCCGTTATTAGCAGACTTATTTTTGTATTCATATGAAGCAGAATTTATGCAAAATCTTTTGCGTGAAAGAAGAAAACACTTGCTGTGGCCTTCAACTTGACATTTAGATATATCGACGACGTATTGTCAATTAATAATGATAATTTCCATTCCCACGTCGACACGATATATCCTGGTGAACTTGACATAAAAGAACACAGAGTCCGATACTTCTGCTTCATACTTGGATATTTTACTTGAAAAAGACACTAATGGTAATCTAACAACCAAACTATATGATAAACGTGATGACTTTAACTTTTCCATCGTCAACTTCCCTTACTTATGCAGCAATATACCTTCATCACCTGCATACGGAGTATTTATATCTCAGTTGATTCGATACGCAAGAGCATGCTCTACGTATGAACAATTTCTTAAACGAGGTCAATTATTGACAAGCAAGTTGATGAAACAAGAATATCAACAGTCTCGTTTAAAGTCATCATTTCGTAAATTCTATGGTCGATACAATGACCTTGTCAGCAAATACAATTTATCATTGAATAAAATGCTGACTGACGTTTTTCATACCAATTGTTAGTCCATTATTTATACACTGAATTGACCACGGATTTTTTCCGTTATTTCCTGATTATGACAACGAGCACACGGTGAGTGTGACCGGTCGGCAGGGGATGCTCACTCCTCCATGGCACCTGATCCCACCTCTGATGTTTCGGAGGTCCGTGTTTGCTCTGCTCTTATTTTGTATATTTGTTTAATGGACGTTGAGATTGAATACTGTTCGTTATTTTCATATCCTTCTTGCTTCATCTTTAACTGTAAAGATTCCTGGATTTGAAAGTTATAAACATAATTTTCAGAAACAGTTAGTGGCAGATTCACGACTTCATTTTAACATGAAAAAAAAATGGCTGATGCTACCAAATGTAATGAAAAAAAAATTTCAGTCACTTTCAGAACCTTGTTAAATGGTGATATTGATTTCAATTCTAACTGGCCTACTACCAAGGATGTTTTAACTTACATTTCCGTTGTCAATGCAATAATAGTATCTCTGATTTGTGCATTATTATTTATAAGACAAAGAAAATTGTTGCTGGTAATTTCTATTTTGAAACAAACACCATATACTAAATGTTTAGACAATGAATACATATTCCACAAATCTACTACTGAAAACCTTTAACATATTTTGGATGTAATTAAAGACACTTTGAAATTGGATCATGTTATATTTGCTCTCTCTATTCTTATCCTCATCACATGTGCTTTAGTTTTACTCGATATGAGAAGGCGTACATGTAATTGTTGCGGAACAACGATCATCCTTGAATTAACCTCAGGCACCACCTGTGCCATCATTCCTCTGCTTTCCTTGTCGTTGTGTCCATCCTTGCTTGAGATAAATCCACCATCCTCAATTTCAAAAATGTACATTAAAGACTGGACTTCTCGAATCCTGATTACTAATTGGACAAATTTTAAAGTAACTAACAAATTGCAATATTCAACCATCGAAATTCCCCCATGTACTAAACTTTCATTGTTAAATTGCTATCGAGTCAAGAAAGTTATGAAACAACCATACATGGCATACATACTGCTGAAACATGGCAACATAACGATGCCTATTCCTTCTATTAGCATTCAAAAGCATCTTGATTATTACAGAAATTAAGAATTCTGTCTTCTTATGTTGAAGTTGCATTGTCATCTCATTTTCATTATTTTTTTTATGTTTATCACATTAATATTCATCACATCTTTGATTCTTCTTGAGCTGAAATAATACTGAGATTTGTGTCGAGGAGCTGACTGCATACTTACAATCTTTAATCAATGATGTCTAGCTAAATGTGTGTATATTTGTAACCAAGGATAAAATAAGAATTAAAAACTAGATACGATCTCGTTGCGAGCAACGAGTGGGTCTTCCGTCCAATTCTTGATGAGATGAGATAAGATTTTGATTGCGATTTTCAGTCTAAAATAATGATTTACCACAATCTTTAAAAAGACATTGAACATTAAAAGCTTAAAAATTCGCCTTTTGGCCCCTAACGGCCCCCAATTTAAGGAATTGGCCCTTTTTATTCATATCATCTTAAAGATCTTAAGATTTTAAACAATTTTTGCTCAACAACTATTCAGAAATTCTTTTTAGTTTTTGAGCTTTTAGCAAAAGAAATATTTAGGGGCCAGCCCTTCAACTCCTTTATGGGGACGTTTAGCTTTTGTTCAATATTGCTTATCAAACTATTTCTCCCTTTCGAGATATAAAGCTTCAAAGATTTAGCATTCTGGCCCCTTGTGGCCCCTAATTATGTACCATACAACATAAAAATCATAATATATAGTTGTAGATGGTTGAGATAAACATCTTTGCTTCAGAAATGTATTACAAAATATTTACTGATAAAGAGTTATCGAAAAAAAACTTTGGCCCCTCTTGGCCCCTAATTCGAGTGCCCAGCCCCTTTTTCGGGATCTCATCCTAAAGATCTTAAAATTTTGAACATTTTTTGTTCAATAACTATTCAGAAATTCTTTTTCGTTTTTGAGCTATTAGCAAAAGAAATATTTAGGGGCCAACCCTTCAACTCCTTTAAGGGACGTTTAGCAAAAAATGAAAGGTTGCATATCGTTCAGAACATTATTTTGAACATCTTTTGTTCAATATTGCTTATCAAAATATTTCTCCCTTTCGAGATATAAAGCATCAAAGATTTTGCATTCTGGCCCCTTGTGGCCCCTAATTATGTACCATATGACATGAATATCATAATATATAGTTGTAGATTGTTAAGCTTAACATTTTTTGTTCAGTAATATATACCAAAAAATTGATTGTTAAAGAGTTATCGATTAAAGACTTCTGGCCCCTTTTTGCTCTTAATGTGATGAGTCAGCGCTTTTTTCTTGGTATCGTATGAAAGATCTCGATGTTCTGCACAAATGATGTTCCATATGTTTTAACAAAATATTTATACTTTAAAAGATATGATGCGAAACGTCTCAAAAAATCGGTCATGATTCGTGTCCTAAATTTTGACCCCTACCGAGCTCCCATACTAGGCACTTCCGGAGAATATCCTCACCCAGGTGCAATATGGCAACATGTACTCTACCATCCCTGAAAATTTCAGCTTTCTAGCTTGAGCCGTTTTTGAGTTCCATCACAGACAAGAAGGTCCTCTAAATTTTGATCAAAGGGCGATAACTTCCGACCGGAAGTGAATTTTTGAAAAATAACTGGCCGGAATCAACTTCAGATGACAACGCATTGACAGTGAAAATTTGAAGCAAATCGAACGAGCCATGTTCGAGAAATCTTCTGCACAAATTTTGTAAGGAGAAAAAAGAATAATAACTAGATACGATCTCGTTGCGAGCAACGAGTGGGTCTTCCGTTCGATTTTTGATGAGATGAGATAAGATTTTGATTGAGATTTTCATTCGAACTTTATGATTTTTCATAATCTGTAATAAGACATTGAACAATAAAGACTTAAAAAAATATTGACTTTTAGCCCCTTTGGGCCCCTAATTTGAG
>NW_026925420.1:0-26263 GCF_032062105.1 Saccostrea cuccullata | reverse complement strand
TTTAAATGATGTAACTTCTAACTCACTTCATAATATCACCGATATTAATTTCCCAATTAAAAAAGATATATTTGGCATATTTTCTAATTCATCTGCTTTCTGAAGAAAAAAAAATAGATGAAAAAAAATAATATTATAAATCTATATCATAATATTAAATTTTGATTTGAAAAACAGTACTGTATCCATAGAAAAAAATCTTTTTAAAAATTACTTAAAAGTTACTTAATGTAATTTCTAAAAATAGCTAATTCTGGTTGAGCATGGTATTAGATTGGTCCAAAAAAAATATACTTTTTTCGTAGAACTTGGATTGCCTCCGTCATTTTAATTTTAACCTAACCATATCAATCCATTTGCCCCTCCATTAAATGCTGTTACAGAAGATGTTGGCGAGAAAATGATGCCCACCGCTCAAAAACTTGAGCATTGGTAAAATTCCTAGACCTCTTCTGGTAATAAGCGGTGTTTCCATATGAGGGATAAATCCACGAAAGGCACATCAAACAATCCAGGAAGAAAACATAATCCATAATAATTAAGAGAAGTTGAATTCTTGTGTATTGATGAAAAAAATAAATTAACATCAATACATTGATGCAAGAAAGCAAGGCCTGTCCCCAATCTTCTCAGTTCATGTCAACTGGAGAGTACCTTGAGTTAAACATTTAATTGATTGCACCCAGGAAGACGTAAATATTATCGACAACAGAGCCCGTGTTTGTCATGGTGTGAAGAAGAATGCAATCGTCATTGATATCTCAGGTGTATTCATTTAACATTTATTCAGCTAACTCGTCTTTATCTGAAAATAATTAAAAACATTGAAAATATTAACAATGTAACCTTGTCTAAGGTTCCTTTGAAATCCATGTTTTGTGAAAAGGTCCCTAAATTAAATTTAAGAAACAGTATTGTTGATGTAAACCCCGAGTGGCAAAAGATGTTATACAGATTTTTCTTTAGTATTGGCATTCATCATAGTTTCATAGTTTCATAACTATGAAAACGATGGAAAAGCACATCACGTAGTTCTATTAAAAAACTTCATGGAAAAACAATTCCTCGAAACATACTCTATATATACTTGATGTAAAATTTCATACGTAGCATTTTCTACATTTAGTTGTTTTGATTCCGACACTGCAACAATTTCAAGAAGCCTTCAATTATGATTTTTATCGTTGTGCTCCTTATTTTTAGTATTATACATACGGTGACTTTGGCTTACGGTAAGATATTAAAATTATTTAAGCGTGATAGAGATAAAAAAAAAAGATATCTAAAAATTGAACGGCTGACAAGCATTCATAATTGGTTCTTTTACTGTATGCATAAAGTTTTAAAACAATAAATGTCTTTTGTACAATTCTTCTGTACCTCTTTTCTCACTAATCACATGCATTAACACTCGATCACTGTAAAATGTGTATCAAATATGTAATCAAAAATAAACCTGATTAACATATCAAAATAAAACATTTTCAAGTTTCTTAATGTTTTTAATATAAACTGTTAACTTATTATTTGGATTTTTAATTATTCATTTAGAAAACCTTGCTTTACGAAAAGAAAAATGGCAAACATATATATACATTCCAAAAATCTATACCATGCATTCCTTGGGTATAAAAGTCGGTGGACTGAAAAATAATTCAAGCACCTCAGGACGAACTGAGAGTCCTGCCACCTGGTGGGTAAATTTGAGATCCGTAGTCAGCATACATCATGTAATAATATATCCCACGGCTGGAAATCAGCCAAGAGGTAAGGACATTTGATTTATCTTTATTTTTTAAAATTTATCTGAAAGTTTTCTTTAAGGTTCATGTTTATGTTAAAAAAATATGTTTAGAAATAAGTTAATTTATTAGTATTTAAATAATATGATCTTATTTTTTTATGTTTTGCATTGACATATTTTAAGAGAATGTGAGTTTATTTTGTCTAACATTCATTATCCCACTACTCAAAACAATTAAAGTAAAGTCTTATGCTTGATTTTCAAGGCACCTAAAAAAAATCTGCCTATACGGTATAGAGCGGCTAAAAAGGGTAAATAGGGTTAAAAAACCGTTTTACATGATTGATTGATTGATTATTCATTCTTTAACGTTCCTATCGAGAATTTTCCCTCATATGGAGACGTCATCGTATGCCAGGGAAGGGCTTCAAAATTGGACCTTCACTCGGCACTCAGGGCCATTAAGCAGTGAGGGATCTTTATCGTGCCAATGCCTGCCGCTGACACTGGTCCTCGGTTGTTAACGTCAAATCCTAAAGACCTGCAACTTTCATTTCAAAGCGCATGGCGAAGGAACGGTTGCTACCCATTTTTATCGACTTAGGTAAGACGCAGTCGAGACACAAACTTACGACCTCTCGATTACAAAGCAAGCGCTCTACCGTGAACTACCTTGAACGCTTTTTACAGGATTGAAAATATTAAATATCACAGGTTGTATGAAAATATCTTGAGAAAGTATTTCCAGATATTTATTACTACGAATAAAAAAAAAATTAATCTTCAAACACATTGACTGAAGATATGAAATGGCTCATTAATCAGAAGCTGGGCTGAACGATTACAGTATCTTAGCATATCTCAGTGATGTATACCAACTGCTGACACATTTAATTGGTCAAATTCATTTACGAGGGTTGTCAAGTAAAATCTTGGACAAAGCGGTTTTCTCTAAAAGCAAAGGACGCACCAAGCTGAGATATTCATTAACTATTTGTTATCATATTAAAGTACATCGTAATAATTTGGGTAATCTATAGACAAAATAAAGATTTGAAAATCTGTGAATGTGCATAGGATACGTCCAAATACGCAAGGCTGCATTGGAGAATACTCAAGTTTAATTCGAAATAAAAACATTAAATACATAAGATTGGGATAAAAAGTATCCTTAGTCGATTCAACAATTAATTTTGTGATCTTTTTGAAATGATTAATGCATTTAGTTAGTTTTTTTGGCAGTTTCACGAGCTTTTTGAAATTGGAAAGTGGTAAAACAACACACGAGAAATGTTTGATGACGTTACGAAGCACCGGATAGCAGTTAAGTTTGATATAGAGGTTGTAATGACACCTTATAAGAGGTTTTAATTATTATTGTATGAATACACAAGAAAAAATATGAAAATATTACAAAATCTTTAGTATACAAATGAAATGAGAGTTTTCTCATCTAAGTCTTTTTAATTGAGTCCCCGAGTATAACAAAGCGTACGGGCAAACTGCTATTGCAATAGCAAAAGACTCTGTCATTGCCGATCGTCAGATTGCCTATAAGTTAAATTATGGTGTTATGGTGAGAATCTTGTAACTAACTTGCATTGTAAAAAGTCTTCAGAAGATGGTATATAGCCATATTTGTCCTTCAACTGTTTAAGTATTCTTAGTATGCATCAAAGAAATTTCTAAATTTAATTGGAACTAATCAATCTTTATTTTTAGCAAAGAAAAGAAGAGACTCTGCTTTTCACACGTTGACGTTATCATCAGTGCGCCGTAAGGCAAAACACTGCTTAACATAAAATCTCATAATTTGTTTAATTATGCACATATTTTTTTGGAAATTTATTATGTATATTATTAAAATATATACTAAAGAGTAGCGACTATGTCAGAATTCATGCAGTGGTGATTATTTTTCACACCAGAAAATTTGTCCACGATTTTACCTTACAACTTCGTAAAGTATTGTGATCAATGCTTATCAAATACAACTTGATAAGTTATATATCTACCTCAGACCTTTTTATTCAACTCTCTCTCTCTCTCTCTCTCTCTCTCTCTCTCTCTCTCTCTCTCTCTCTACGACGATGACGACGTGGAAATGTGCTGATGAGTAACAATAGTTTGTAGTTCTTTCAAAGGCAACAATACACTGTCATAGGGATGATTGATACCTAACGTGCAAACATTGTTGCACTGAGGGTAGATACATTATCTTCGCTGAGAGTAACTGTTACGTTGCTGATTGAATCTAAAGATAGACTTATTATATACACACACTTGCTATAAGAATTTAAAACTCTTTCACATTCGCATAAGACCTTTAAACCGAGGTCCCCTGCTTCAAAGGTTCAATATTGCGGAGTTTTCAATACAAATCTTAATTTTAGTCCCAAGTCGTATACCGGGAAGAATTTATTTGATATTTATTTCACATGTAAATCAATAGTGTTAGTAATGAAAAAAAAGATAAATAATTTTATAATAATGACATTACAGAACATAAAAAAGGGTTATGCAGTCATCAATATCTTTTATGATTATTTTTTTCGTTGACACGGAATATATTTATGTATTAACGGGTTTGTATTTTCCCAGATTTTCAAAACAAGTTCGCCTCCAGATTTCAAGGATTTCATCTATACATTTCAAGCACAACAAACAGACTTGATGGTCACTTATGCTTCCACGACACAACCAACAACAATTCCACAATACCAGCAGTTGTCAATATTACGTGCCCTGTACACGGACAATTCGTCATCTACTACAATAAGAGACCACAAAACTCATATTCTGCAAGTCGGTTTTCTGATGATGATTTCAATGCCTTTTGCAAAGTGGAAGTGTTAGGTATGTTTCATGTTACTGGAACACATGCAGCTCTCCCAACATGCAATAAGAATATTTTTGAAACTGGCAGTATTGTTGAATTTATTTAGTTCGTATAAATTTCCTTAAAAAAGATACATATCTTAAGATATCCATGCATTGAAAATATAGTTCCAATTGCTTAAGATAAGTGTGTAGATTTTTTGCCGACTAGTTTTATTCAAATTATTATGAAACAAACAATATATATGTATATATATATATATATATATATATATATATATATATATATCTGCCCTTTGTATTTTGTATTTTAATTTGAACAAAACCAAATAAGATATGACCATATAATACCTTTAGGCTGCAAATCCTCTAAATTCTATGGATCAAACTGTTCACTTCCGTGTCCCAGCAACTGCTTACATCCTTACTGTCACATCGAAACGGGAGCCTGTCATGAATGTAAACTCCGATATATTGGGCATCATTGTAGACTGGGTAAATTATTCTTTAAAAATACATGTATTGCATCTTATTTCAAATTTGTGTTAATGAAGGAAAATATTTGATTTTTATACTAAAGAATTTGTATATGGTTATCACTTTCTAAAGATGCGTAAATTTTTTGAATGAATTAGATCACTCTTTATCTTAATACCAATGTAAGAACATCGTCATTATAAGTAAGCAGAGTTATGGGCAATCAGTGTCAAAAAGCTTGAAATTCAAATTTTATATGTTTTCCAAATCTCCTACTTGAGCATCAAACGAATCAAAAAGTCCTTAGAATGCATTATTTTGTTTTAAACCAAAAAAAATATCATATTTTGGAAATTTTAATCTTTCATATTCTTACATGAGCATACAAGTAAATATTTCCATTTCTAATTTTTTTCTCTGTGATATTTGTTTGAAAGTTTTGGGAACTTATTTCTTGATAATTCTGCCGGAATGTAAAATAGGCAGGTCGATAGGTCAGCAGCTAAGGAGGCCTAATACGCATGCAAATCTCGTGCGCATCTGTCTCTGTGTCTGACGCTAAGGAGGCCACATATGCATGTAAATCTCATGCGGCCGCCTTTGTGTTTGACGTCAGTGTGCGAGGACTATTGAAATTGGCATGGAAGTCCTCGTGTAATTTAAATCTATTAGTCTACATTTTTAATGTCTTAGTCTACAAATATATTTCACAGTGAAATGTAAATATAAGGAATCACTGTCTAGTTTTGAAAGTATGCCAGGGAAATCAACAATAGTGGGAAACATGGGATAATTTGCATAACGGGCGAAGCTTTTTTTACTTTTTTAAATATTGATTATTATGGCTAGGACATTAATCCTGTGATCATTTTTTATAAAGATAAACTGTATCTAAATTGTTATCTGTTTTCATTTATAGAAAAGGAAATTGTTGACGAAAAATATCTTTGGCTATATATTGCTCTCGGAGTCCTCATCACTTATGTAGTAGCTATTGTTCATCTTACTCCATTCCCTGCATAAGGTAGCATTACTTTTTAGAAAAAAACCACCATTAAGTTATATCGATACTATGATAAGAGGGCTTACTCTTAATGACATACATGTTTATTATTCACCTATAATTTTGTCAAGTTGAAGTGCTTTTGTTGTCCAATTTTGCCCCGCAAGCCATGCTGTAATTGTTTGTATTTTACTTTGGATATATATTTCTTTTGGAAAAACATAAATGAATTCCTTGGACGGATATAACGTATTACAGTAACTGTTATAACGAAGTAGTTTCATAGATTCCAGTGACTTCGTTTTTAACGAGTTTTAATGAACTGTAGACGTACTTTTTTCCACAGGGTCATAATTCCGCGGAATCTCAATTTCTGTTTAATCCACGAGTAGAAAATTACGCGGATTTCGTTGACTGTTAAAATAGGCCTTACATTTATATTAGATACACTTGGACAAATTTCCGAGGAAAGAACTATATGCAGTATATTGTATATCTTGCCCCCACAAAGTCAAATTTTGAAAATTTCTTGAAAAGTGCTGAATTCTATAAATTGTTTGAGGAATATAAATTAACAGAACATATTATAGTTTCAAAGTAGTTTCTATAATTTTTTTGTTTTTATGACGTCACAAACTAATCCGATTTTCTATCATTTCTTAGAAAAAGGTCAAAATTGACAAAATTTCAACAATTTTAGCTTTAAAATTTATAGAGCGCAAGTTTGGTCAGGAACAATATTTACGTATTTCATTGATTTTATCATTCTACATATTATATCAGAATATTAAGCCTGATCAGACATGCGCTAGGTGACTTTTACTCAAAATATAATAATATATAATATAATTATAATAATATACATATATATACGTAATATATACATTTTTCTGTAGAAATTATGAAAATTTTTAATTCACATCATTTTCGTGACGTCATTTCAAAAATATGACGTCATAACTTATGAAAAATATTCAGTGCTTTGAAGTCAGCATATATCCCCCTGTTCAAAAACATAACTAAGTAATTCTCCGTCAATGTTTGATTTTGGGGGCAAATATTGGTTAGTACCGAACAAAGTTCTTTGTGACCGCGTACATAGCGTATATTGATACCACGTGGAAAAAGTACTTCTACAGTATTTTGCACTTGAGATTTTTTTTTAAATTTTCGGTGATTTTTTTTCTTTTTCTTTTTTTTTGTTGTAGAAACGACTGTGATACGAGAAAACAATACAAGCTGTATGTTATTCTGAACAATTTAATGTTAACAGTTCAGAAGTAATGACAGAAAAATATGATAATGACGGAATCTTATCAAAATTGATGTTAGATCGGCTTGCATATTCGCTACACAAACATCTACAACATCCCATAGAGGGTCACCTTAGAGATCAAAGACTTACACTGTACTCGCTTCAACAGTTGAGCATTGATTTTGCAAGAGGTAATTTTATTTGTTGATATAATTTAATCTCAGACATGACCCTTGATGGAATATTGTTAGATGTTTGTGTGGCGAGTATGCTAGTGAATCTAACATCTACTTTTAAGTAGATTGATAATTATGGTTCGATAAGTAAAACGAAGATGGAATCCATATTCACTTGTCGAAAATGCAGTCGTGTCTAATACTGTGCAGAGACACATTTTAAAAGTTATATTCTATATTTTTTTCATTCCCGTTTTTATTATCATAAGCTTCATGAAAAATACTTTTTAAATATATAAGTGTTAATTTATTTTACTATTGTATTTTTTTGTAATTAAGTTTGAACTTGTGTATTTGTTTTGCTATATTTTTGTGTATAAATATATTGTCGGTATCTTAATGCATCAATTGTATTGCAAATAATGTTTTCCTTAATGTTCCCCAACTTCGAAACATTTTAGAATTTTTATTCTTTTGCCAAAAGACTTACTTTAGATGCTGAACCGTGTATGAGTGTATTTTCAAAAATACTGAATTATAATTACAATACATCTATTAATTGAGACTTTTTGCAACGTTAAAAAACTCTAATTATTAAAAAAACCTGGCATTTTTAATATAAATTGTCAGAAAATTATTTTCAAAAAATGCATATCTCCCATAGATAGTGTAGAGAATCAACCGTAACACTACTGTACAATTTTGTTTTTTCAATACTGTTTAAACTACATAGATAGAGTATGACTCATCATTTTGTAGTATGAGTGTCGCCTTTTCTTTTACATTGTATATATGGATCTTACATAATAAAGACATACCGGTAATATATGATGTATGCATTAAAGCCTGTAACTGTTAAGGTATAAAGCAATAAACAGATTCTGTATGAAGGAGAAAAGAAAATGCTTTGTAAAATTAAATTCCCTATTGAGAAGTAAAAAAAGGAGAAAAAACATGAAAAACAAATCATAACAACTTTTGTTGTTGCAAAAAAGATCACTTAAGTACAAAAAATGCTATAGATAGATAGACAAGATTTTGTTAAACATAGTCAAGCGAAATCCATTGTTACATATGAAAGTACTTGAGTACCAAGGAAATATTTAATCAGAGAGTTTTTTTGTAAATACATCCGATAAACACATCGTAATCCGGTCTCTCGTTGTAATTTAAACTTACATGAGACACCAAAACCGAAAAAGAATATCAGTGAAGGTCGGATTATATATCCTTTTGCCTGTGAAGTTCAAATTATTTACTTTCACTATTTAAGGACAAAATCTGTGCTCTCTAAACCTCCAAAGAATTACAGTCTCACTATCATATTGCGGTATTTCTATACAAAACTATATGTTCATTTATTTAATAAGCACCTGTGACTTCTATATAATTAGAAAGTCCCCGGTTAACTATTCTCACCTATTCATGTTTTCTAATAAAAAAAATCATTATGCTGAATTGAAACAATTTCTTAAGAATATCTGTTTAAATATTCAGTTATATTCATGTACATAATTTTATCAAATATGATTATAATACAGATGAGCGTCCCCCGTACATCAAAGCCAAGTACTTTTTCTATGTATAGAAATAAAATTATAGAAGTGAGGAGTACTGACGGATAATTTTATACAGTAAAACCTCTATTAAGAAGTCATCCACGAGATCCATCAAAAGTGACCTTTATAGAGGGGTGACCTTTAGATAGAGGTTCATCGTTTTAAAAAGAATTTATTTACAAATTTAATATGTCAGTTTTGTGTTTATATTATCATGTTTTCCACTACAAAATATTAAAGAAAGTTATGTATTGGACATTAGTGATCCCACTTAAATTATTGTAATTTTGTAATTCAGTAGATGCATTACTTTTATGGATGAATTGAAACTAATTTTGATGAATCCAAGAAAATTAATACCTGTTAACCTATACATGTATATTGAAACACTAAAAGGTCGTTGCATTACCCCCATCAAAACATCTTTTTTTTTGTGTGTAAAAAAATGAATAAAATCAGTAAAAAAATTATTTTATCTAAACTTGATTTATAAAATTAACTTCTGTACATGTTTTTTTATGCCCCCGTAAACGAAGTTTCGGGGGCATATAGTTTTTGTCATGCCTATCTGTCTGTCTGTCCGTCAAATTTTTCAGAAAAACTTTAACCTTGCCCATAACTTTTGATTTAGTGGAGCTATGACTTTCATATTTCATATGTGTATTTCTTGTGACAAAACCTTTCTTTGGGTACCACCAAATTTGACCTTTTGACCTTGACCTTGGAGTTTGACCCACTTTTACATGAAAATTTTAAATTTTTACTTTGGCCATATCTTTTGAACAGTAGACACCAGGACATTTATACTTCACATATATGTTATGTTTGTTAAAAGACCTTTCACTATAACCTTGGCCATAACTTTTGTATGGTAAAGGATGGGGCTTTCATACTTCATACATGTAATCCTTGTGAAAAGCCCTTTCATTGGATACCAAGAACTTTGACCCTTTGATCTTGACCTTTGAGCTTGACCTACTTTAAAAAAGCAAACCTTGACCATAACTTTTAAAGAGTAAGGGCCAGTAATTTCATACTATACATATTTGATTCTTATGACAAGACCATTCTTTGGGTACCACCAAATTTGACCTTTTGACCTTGACCTTGGAGTTTGACCCACTTTTACATGAAAATTTGAAAATTTTGCTTTGGCCATATCTTTTGAACAGTAGATACCAGGACATTTATACTTCACATATATAATGTTTGTTAAAAGACCTTTCACTGGATAACAACAATTTTGACCCTTTGACCTTGACCTTGTAGATTTCCTTACTTGTAAAAAAACTTTAACCTTGGCCATAACTTTTGAACGGTAAGGCATAGCGCTTTTATACTTCATACATGTAATCCTTATGAGAGGATCTTTCATTGGATACCAAGAACTTTGACCCTTTGACCTTGACCTTTGAGATTGACCTACTTTTAAAAAGCAAACCCTTACCATAAGTTTTAAAGAGTTAGGGCTAGTGCTTTCATACTTAACATATTTGATCATTATGACAAGACCTTTCATTTGATAACAATAACTTTGACCCTTTGACCTTGACTTTGGAGTTTGACCTACTTTTTAAGAAATTGAACGTTGACCATACCTTCTGAACGGTAAGGGCTAGGGCTTTCATGCTCTACAAAAGTATTTTATGTGGCAAGACCTTTCATTTGATACTAATTACATTGACCTTTTGACCTTGACCTTGGAGATTTTTTTTATTTAAAAAGCTTTAACATTAGCTTACTTTCAAATTTCACAATTGTTTTCCAGTGAGAATACCCTACTTTTGGTACTAATTAATTAAATTTGAATTTAAGAAAAGCTTAATATATTGGCTATGTTGCCATACGGGGGCATCAGTGTTTTACAAACACATCTTGTTTTAAATACATATACACAACTGTACATGATTTGTTGTATAATAAACTCTCAGACGTACTCTCAGTTGATCAACAGGTGCACATGTTTCCTGAGCAATGAAGCGTTGCTAATCCCTAACGGTCATTTCCCTTGTGAAATTCACAACATACCCAAGTCAGAATGTGTATATTAAACCGCAATTATGGCTTCAACAAATGATGCAATTATCCTAGGTGTGAAAATTAAAATGCCTATCAAACTTAATGCATTTACAACTCCAAGGCCGTAACTAGGTTCTAATTTATAGTCAGGCAAGGATGCTGGGCATTCCTAGTCCCAAACGGTACAGGGGTGGTACCTTATGGCCAGTGTTAGGGGTTTCCAGGAGGAAGGCGGGTATCCTGAAACCTGGATATTAGAAAATAAAATATTTAATCTTAAAGAACGTTTTGAATCGTCGCCCGCATGGCACAATGGTTAGAATGTATGTTCTCGAGTCGCAGACTATGGAGCAAATCCCTACGTCGCGGGTTCGAATCCCACTGCCGGATGTAGAGACCAGTCCTTCGGATGAGACCGTATAAACAGACGTCCTATGAAGGTGATGGCACAAAAATATTCTCACTGTTTAATCATCTTCATAGACCCTGTAAGCCCAGTACAAATTAAAAACTTTCAGCTTTCCACCGGCAAGTAATGGTGTCTCAATATGAGTGGGAAATTTTTAGAAGGGATGTTCAACAATCGAACAATTTACAAAACAAACATTTTTGAATTATATTTTAGATGAATTCTAAATGAAAATGAGGCTTCTGGTGGAATGAATGATTTACAGAAATTGAGACAAAATTTAAAAATTAAGATTAATTTAGCATGAAGACACACATAATTAATAAGTTCAATGCATGTAAATTTTTCACTTTTCATAAAACTCTAAAAATTAAGTGAGGCATTTGCCTCACTTGCCTCAATTCTAAAAAAAAATGCAACATCAGTATTATTCAAATACTTGCCATAAACATCTTATTGCCAAGTTATGAACATTTATGTTTAAGAAATATTTTATATATCATTTTCTATAAAATAGCAAGACTTTCTTATATAAAATAATGAATGATTTTTTTTTTTTTGCTTTGGGGAGGGGGTGCCAAAACAAAAATAACCAACCATCGTTCGTGTAAAGTATGATTTAATATATTGAATCTCTTTGTGAAAAAGTATAAATTGGGTGAAATTCAATCTTTGAAAAAGAAGTAATTATTCTGGCCTCTAGGTGCCCTCCAAAATTTATGCGACACTTGCACCAATTCAAATCAAATTACAAAGTTGCAATTGCAGATATTTAGGTTCAAATTCCAAAATAATACTACATGTAGCTATATACATATATAGATACATTGCTTATATTAATTTTCTTTTCTTTTCTAAATACAGTGAAAACTGTCTTATCCGACACCTGAATAATCCGACACACTGTGAATTCCGACGTTAAATTTCTTTCCAATTTTAGTTTTTTCCTTGTTTTTAACACTGTGCAATCCGACACCCTGTCTATTCCGACACAAAATTTGTCTTCCAGTGCATGTTGGATTAGACAGGTTTCAGTATAATAAGAGAAACTGCTTAAATTTGTTTATACTTCTGTCGATTGCCAAAGTAAATGTACTTATAATCAGTGGCACAAAGAACAAAATCACACTACAAGGTATCGAACTTATTTAAAAGTTGGAATAAAAATAATAAAATGTAAGTAATCTTTTTTACGCAATTTTGCATCATGCATCTGGAAATTATATTTCAAGAGTAAAAAGGGACTGCGTGTTTTGTTCCCTGACATTTATTTTAATAAAAATCTAGGTTACATGCCCTTCGGCGTCTTTGACAGTTACATTTTAGAAAAATGCACCTGCTTAGCATATTTCAAATACATTAGTAGCTATATGTACATAAGCTTTTCTTCTGGATAAAAATATAAATTTCATAAGTGAAAACAAACATCTCTAAAAGATCATAAATCATGAATGGTTTACAACTTCAATATTTATAATTATATATAATTATAATTATATAATTTAAATTAATTTTATTTTAAAGGAAATCAACTTTAAGGGATGGGAGTCTGGACACAGTTGTATTGTAAATATTTAAAACTTGTTTGTTAATTTAAAATGTTTAAGTAAACAGCTGAATAAAATATAAACAAATACTCCTTAGATTTCAATGATAGTACATGGGAGCTTATTTCTTCACACAACGACAAGCATTTGTTTTTTTGTTAACAGGGCACGGGCTTTGTTATCGTTAATATTTACGTTTTCCGGGGTTGCTTTAATGTATAAATCATGCACACATCACTGGGCATGAATTAAAAAGAGTAGTGAGCTGTCATTGCTAACTCACATTGTTATACTTTTAATTTATTGATTATGATTTAAAACTTTTGTTTATAAATACAGAAGGACGTTATTTTAAAAATAAACTTATAGGTATAATGTTTACTTCATTAGGGTAGGAAAATGTATCAAACTAACATCTTCCATTATAGTTTTTATAACTGCAATATATTTATTTTTATAGCTTTCTTTTTTAGTGTGAAACGTTCAAACAACATAAAAGCCATGTTTATATACAGACACATAAAAAGATAATCAAATTGAAATGCTAATTAAACTATTCGGAATATACCGCTGGAAAAATTTACACTGATTTAAATTTCAAAGCTAATTATAAACCGCATAAACAATTGCATTCACTTTAATACCAGTGTAACCGAGAAGCTTTGAAATTATTATGATTTGAATTTCAATTGATAACTGACTGCAAAAATAGAAAAACACCCTAAATGACAGACGGTGCATACATAAATATGATTCCCAGAATGGTAATTTCTGTGGGATTTTGATAGAAAAAATGAACATGTGTTTGTTTTCACTCTTTGAAATATCACTCAGGTTGATCTTTTTTTTTTATAATTTGAAATAAAATCAACACCATTTTATGCAACGAAAGGTGGATCTACGTGTGTTTTTCTTTCTCTATTCAATTCCTTGTGTCGTATGTAACAACATTACTATTAAATTAATAATATTTTGACGAGCTGAAATTTAATTTTTGATTTGGATTGATGTACATAGATTAACGTTTTCGATTTATATAGTTCAATAAGTATTTTGAACATGAAAAAATCATTTTTTTTTTTGGTTTTAAAAAATCTAAAAGTACATGTAGATTATGAAAAGAAAATAAAAGGATTTTTTTTGAAAACTCTACGATATTTTTTCCAGGAACCTCTTATTGCATATTCGCAACAGGAGGGCATATTCATCATAATATGAACACAGCGATTCTTTAAATTACATGTAAAATATTTTGCTTAAAGCTCCCGTCTCAGTGAATGAAGAAATGCCTCAAAGTTTAAAATTTCATAATTTAGATATAACATATTATTCAGCTTTGGGTTCGGAACAGGCTTTGAGTACATCTGTAATTTTGTTTCCTTACTCAGGGTGTACAAAAAAGCCTCTTTTCTTTTTCATAGTTTTGTTCATTTTAATATTCTTATACAATATTTATAAACAACTAATTTTCTTTTTATTGTAATATTCTCATACAATTTATATAAAAAAACAAAATAAAAAAAAAATATCGTCTGGTGCAGCTAGGTTGAGGACGTACGTAGGAAACACGCCTTGAAATATTTAAAGAAGATAAATGTAATGATGATTTTATTTGTTCCAGGATAAGCTTTAATTCAATGGGATCGAATTCTACTATTGTATATGTATGCATGGACCGTCTCCCGAGTTTTGAAATCAGCTGTTTGTCACGTAACATGATTTAAATTAGAAGGAAAAATATGTACTGCTACAAAGATCGTTAAAGTTTAACGATATACGGATAATTTTTTACCATGAAAACAAAGGTCAAGGTCAACCGGTAGCATTCCTAGCAAATCAGGATCAGGATAAGATAACTTGCATCAAACTCAGCAAGCAAACGAAGCATAAAAATCAGCAAGCAAAGGAAGCATCAAAATCATAAAGCAAACGAAGCAACAAAATCAGCATTGATGCTGTAACAAAATTAGTTCCCTGTACTGTTTAGATATTGTCTTTTCTTTTATGCATCGTACATGATAAAGAATAATCATATGATGTATGCAAGAAAGCCTTTTAACTGTACGTGTATAAAGCAATAAATAGATTTTGAATGGAGGAGGAAAGAAATAGCTTTGTAAAATTAACCCAGCAGACACACAACGTTGTTTAAACGTTGAATATTAGTTGAAGTTAGGTTTAAACTTTCATAAGTCTAGATACAATGTTGATTCAACGTTGACTTCTCAACGTTGAAAATTTAACGTTGAATCAACATTGAATTCAAATTGAGCTGAATTGCCAACATTGATTGAACGTCGGATCTTCGCTGAGCGGGCCAATCCTATTTTTCGCTGATAGATAATTTGGACTATGATAGTGTCGGACTATAACACTGTTGGACCATAACGAGGTCGGACTTGACAAAGTCGCATTACCGTTTATCATTACTAACAATTATAACTAACCAAAAAAGGTAGATATAGGAATTTTACACATTCAATAATAAATATGAATTCAGTTCGAATATGCCAAAGTACGAATTAAGAGCATACGCAGTAGGACATCCGGAAAATATTCAAAAGGACAGCATAACACAACCCACTCAACACAAATATTAAATTAAAAAAAAAATTAAAGAAAACATTTCGGCATGTCAGAATACTAGTATCATCGAAGAGAAATAATTTGTCGAAATGCATATCTGGTGCATCACAAGTTTTACAGTATAAGATTTGAATCTTCCCTTGGAATGTTTTCATGTTCTAGACTATTTCGTGACCACATGTGAAAATACAAAACGTTTGTAAATGCTCGGGTATTGTAACATGATTCATTTATGAAATGTATTTTGGTTAAAATTATTGTAACACAATTCACTATTGATAGAAAATTAAACACTAACTGTTTACAATACATTTATTTTTTTCATATAGTCATATACCGTATATTTTCATTTAAAGGGGTTCCGACCCCCTGCTATAAATTTTACCTTAGAAAATTTTAAATTTATACTATTGATTTTCATTAACAACAATAACATTTAAACCCTATCAAAAATAGTTTGAAGTATAAAGCGCTGCTTATTTGTTCAGAAGTGATTTTTATGTGTAGATCATAAAATGAAGAAATTGATTACAGATAATGGAAAGAGTAACGATTTATTACCACAACATTAAATATAATATATGGGGTGCATATGAAAATAATACTTACTATTATACCTATTTAAATCATGTTAGAAAACATCATGGAGCAATGTTTCCTAAGTCAGAAATTCACAATTTTGTATGTGGTTGTAAGAAAAAAAATATATCTGTGATGAGGAGTTATCTTTCTTCTTAATATTTCTTCATGTGAAAAAAAATCATTCTAATTAAAATACTGTATTAAACACCTGAAATATTGAACCATTTTTAAAATGGTACTTAAAAGAATACAACTTAATCAGTTTATAACGCATTTGATGTTGGATTTAAATGTTTTATTGTTAAATATAATAAAACAATTACAAAGAAATTTGCAAAAGAAATATAAAGTAATGTTTCCATCACATGTTTGATCTCATCAAAAGAAAACTGTGAGTAGTATTACTATTTTGTACTCTGAAAGTTATCTGTCTTATCAGAGGTTCCACATGATGAAAATCCACCATTCAGTCGACTGAATGCCCACAGAATGGTCACTGAAAGGTCGCTGAAAAGACCCTTTCCCCTGACCATTCCGTGATCATTCAGTTACCATTCAGTCGACTGAATGGCACATACATTTCAGTGACCTTTCAGCCATCATTCAGTTGCATCTTTTTATTGAATAATCAGCTTATTTTTAAACTTTAAAAAATTATTTCACTTTTTCTTGGTATAATAGCATTAAATTTATCTAATTCCGAATAAAAAAAAATGAGGGAAAAAATTAATGCAAGAAAAATCATGCTCATTGCCGGAATCGAACCCGGGCCTACTGCTTGAGGGTCCGCAACCTTACCAATTGAGTTCTTGTTGACTTATTAAGAATTAAAATTAATCAAGTTGTAGAAATCGATGGAACAATCGGTTCACCTGTTGTATCGAGGAGCTGCGATGTGTATATATCTTGTATATCTTTTGTATATTCTATGTTAGTTGCGCGGATTTGGGGGACAGACTGATTAATTACACATCTCCTATCGGGATGATGGCATTTATCAGCGACGGGCACCTGTTCCTGTGTCAGATATGTGTGATCGTTGTAAATTCTCTATATAGAAACGTAGTAGAAAAAATTTAAAACAATATCATTTTAAAAGCTAAAATCTACAATATTGAGTTTTTTCTACGAGAGGCATGTATTAATGATTTATTCTATTCATGTAAAATTATTTTAAAATGATGTCTTAAAAAAAATAAAATATCCTGTGGTTTTGACAATGAATTAAGAAACGAAATTGATCAGGTATATAAGGGATCTTCCAGAAAAGGTGTAAATCAAATAAATTCTGTCTCATCAGTCAAAAATAGATATTTCCACGAAAAATACACGAATGTTATGTGGCATTTATGTAAATTTTGATTCGACTATCGGATCATCATTCTTTATCGCTCGACGAAATTTTGTTTTCTAAATGTAATTAGAAAATTAAACATCATTTTGAATAAATATTTATTTTATAAAATTATGATATTATTCAGACATATTTTAAGGTACGCAAATTTAATAACGATAAGTAAAAAACACAATTGAGATTGATTTATAAATCTTTAATCAAAATATTGCTTCACTGATAAGGAAAAAAGAATATCTGATTATAAATTAATAAGCTAGTGAAAAAAAAACGCTAAAGACTAAAATTAGATATCACTGAAATGTGGCGGAAAGGTCACTGAAAGACGACAGACAGGTCACTGAAAGTCGACGGAAAGGTCACTTAAAGTTAACGGAAATATGTCCGCTGAATGGTAACTGAAAGGCATCTGAAATGTGACTGAAAGGCAACTGAAAGGTCACTGAAATGTATGTGCCATTCAGTGGCTGAATGGCTACTGAAAAGTCACTGAAAGCCACCTTTCAGTTTCAACTGAAAGGTCTGGTTTCTTCATGTGGTCGCTATCCCTTCAACATTATCATGAAGGCATCTTAGTAACCATGCAATAAAACGGTTGAAATTTTAAGTTAGTATATAATTACTATATGACACCCCCTTTTCCAAAATTAAAAAAATGAATAAATGTTGAATCAACTGTTTTTCAACATATAATCAACGTTGACTATCAATGTTGATTCAAAGGACTCTCTCGTTGGCAGAAGTCATATGGCCCTACCAAATTAGAGCTGTAAGAAATGATGACTAGTATTATGGTCTGTGCACAGTATCTCCGGAGCAACAAATTCTATGTAGAGTGTGACCATTAGGCTTTAGCCCCTTTGTACAACAACCCCCTCAAAAGAGCTCTCTACGATCGATGGCTCACCCTTATGCAACATTTCAACTTCGAGATCAAGTACAAGTGTGCTCGGGAAATGAGTGTTGCAGATGATCTGTCCTGAATAACTCATGAACGGAAGACTGATATTCTAAGATCTAGTCCAGAGGAAGATGACGCATTTTTCCCTTATGTACAGGAAAATATTCAACTAGAAAGTGACGGACTTAAGTTTGGTCACCTGTTTCAAAACAGAGACAATGCAGTTATTTCGAACAAAGCAACTTTTTTACGTTCAAACCCGAATTTGTGCAAACCACCTGATATTCGAAAAAAAGCATCTACACCGAAGCCTACCAAAGATCTTATATGTTTGTATCCAAAAGAGAAAGATACCTTTAGTGATCCGTATGATGCTGATACCGAAATTGACGATAGTGATTCTCGTGTGAAAAATTCTTCTTATAGTGTTTCCACAGAAAAAGACTGTGTTACACACCGAGATAGAGACTCTGGTTATATCAAACACTATATACATACAGATAGATATTGTAGTGATTCACTCGAGGACACATTTCAATGCATTCAAAAGTAGACACAAACAATAGAACACAAGACAACGAACTGACAGTGAGAGACTCAAATTCTAGTCCTAATGTGTTAACTGATGAAGCTGATCTCTCGGCAGAGACAGAACCTTCTCATTCATCTGGAATCAGCACTGACGATCATCCAGTGTTAGATTCACTATCTACACAGCGTACCACAGTTGACCTATTCAAGCACACAAACTATACTGTCTCTGATCTTGGTCGACTACAAGCTGCGGACAAAGATTTATCTCCCCTTATTCAGTATATTCAGTACGGTACTTTACCAGTTTCCCAGAAACATAGTAGACGCCTCCTATTGGAGACGAGTGAATATGTTGTGATTGATGGTGTCTTACTAAAATCTAGGATTGCAAAATCTAAATGCACTAAAAATATGTGCCTTTCCAAATTGTGCTTCCAGATGTCATGATCTAAACAATTATTGAACTCAACCATGATTCACCCATGGGAGGTCATTCTGGAATTCAGGACACCCCGGACAGAGTGCGGAAACACTTCTTTTTCAAGAAAATGGGACAGAAAGTTACAGATTATATTCGATCATGCTTGGAATGTCAAAAGCAGAAACCAACAAAAATACCTACCAAGTCAGGAATAACTGCTTTCCGAACACCCTCCGCTCCTTTCCAAGTGTGGGAAATCGACTTGTATGGTCCGTCCCCTCTTTCACGTCAAGGATCGTAATACATATTTACTGCAGTCGACCTTTTCAGTAAATATATTTATGCTGAACCAATAGCAGCCAAGGACGCAGTGACTGTTTCCACAGCCCTTATTTACCTATTCAGCTTATTTGGTGTGTGTCAAACGTTAATCAGTGATAATGGCAGTGAATTTATTGCAGAAGTAACTCGTTTGGTGTGTTCTCAACATAATGTACCTCAGCAATTTACCCCTAGCTATGTCCATCATTGCTAAGGCGCTTGTCAGCGAACTCATAGAACTTTATCTGAAAAACTAACACCATATGTACATGATCATTTCTCTAACTGGGAATCATTCCTGCCTTTGATTGTGTTTTCTATGAACAATGTCGTTCATTCAACTACACAGTACTCACCATTCGAAATTGAGATTTCACACCGACCCCAATTTCCACTATCTGGCATATTGGATCCAGACCTGAATTCCATTTCACCTGAGGTTCAGCAAAATGTGAAATTGTGTTCTAAGCAAATTTAGACAGTCCGAGCTCAAGTACATGAAAATGTTAGACAATCTCAACTCAAAATGGTGTCTCGATAAAATTCAGGAGTTCAACATTTGAACCTTCAAAGTGGAGATGTATTTCTTTCCACTGAACCTACTGGCCATGGACAAAAAATACAACACAAATTTGAGGGACCTTACGTTGTTAACCGTTTCTCTAGTCCACACATGGTCATTATCAAGGACCTCTTCGTCAGATTGGTCTAGTCCTCACAAGATAAAACCAATTGTGGGTAAAAAGTTGACAATGGCGTACAGTACAAGGTTATTTTGTGTGATGAACCTTCACACAAATCATTTTGGGTTTCGCGTAAAGACCTTGACGAAAAAGCTCTAACCCGTTTTGCTAAATTCCCACCCCCAGTTCTGTCATAATGAGTTAGTATCTGACCTTTGGGGTATAAGACACTGTAGAATTGTATACAAACTACTAGCATTTATGCAAATATGAATATTTTTTTTCACCGAGTTTAAATTTTAATTGACTTCAGAACTACTGAATCAACATGTTTTTTCAGTATTTTTTTTCTTGCATATCCCTTGCATTTGTACTTACAGTACCATCATGAAGTATTGTTTTTCACATATCACTTGCATTCATCACTGTATAGCTGTTATGCATTACTATACAACCACTGTTATGCATTTTGTTTTCCATTGTTACAGGTTACAGTACAATCCAATCAAATGTTTTCTAGTCATTTTCTAATCTAGTCATTTCTGCAACAAAGTCTTACAGCTGGTCACAGGGCTCTATACAATAGCCATATTTGTACAGTGTTATGCTTGCAGAGAGTTTATTCACAACGTATATTCTAAATCAAATGAAATGTTAGTGTGTTTGTGTGTGTGTATGATGGGATTCCAATGAATGTGGTGTGATAGTGACCCTTTTTACATTGTATTTGACTCTGATTGCATATTAATGGATTAACAACAAACATTTAGGTTGACTACACCTTGGAATACTAGTTCATATACCATGATACAATTTCTTTTGTAACCTGGCAATGTTTCATTTATTACTGCCTTGTATATGCTATTGAGTCATTTGTCGTTTCATGAATTTTCATTTCTGAATCAATTGTATTTCAAATTATTAGGATTTCTGGTCTGATGCTACAACTTTGTACAAAAATATTGTCCACATATTTTTTTCTGTTCGATGGAGATGTACTGTACGACAGACTCTTTCTATCAGACCAGATTTCCGGATATTGAATGTTTGACCGGATAGGTTTTCTTTTTTATGTAAAAGATAAAGTTTCCGGATAAAATGGAAGAAGCGTGGCTTTTCATGATCTAAATTTTTACATTCATTGGTCCTTTAACGGCCACAATCATCATCATATTCCTGCCATCGCAAATCCGGAACAAAGTATGCATGTGTTATGTAATTTTGTTTTTCATGTTGGTAAAGGTGAAACTCAGAAATGTTTTTTTTTAAATATATGGTCAAAAATGTCAGAGGTTTCACATTTCCATAAAAGTTTTGTAACACAACTTTTTTCCCATTTATATAAATAACATAAATTCACTACAGTATATACAACGTAGCATGATAATTTTTTTTTTTTTCAAAATTTAATGCCATTTTATTTAACAGTGTATACATAGTAATCCCATAGCATATTACTGCATGTTTATTGTGTTGTAGGCCTAGCCATTCCAACAAAAGAATGGACCAATGGATTCAGTCAAGCAGCAAGTTAATTCATCATTTATGGAAAATGGTATTCTAAATATAAACTATAAACCATAATTATAGTATTCCTGGCAAGATTATTGAACTGTTTTATTAATAAAACTAACAGTAGAATTGCAAAAATATATATACATATGCATTCTATGTTAAATGTTTCAATGCATTTTTATTGCACTTTTTTAATCACAAATCACTTTCAATAATGGTATTTCCTGATTTTCTCATCTTTTCAGATTTCATTTTATCCACAAGAACAAAAAGTGATGAACATTAGAGCAAAGCTCGTTGCAAAGCAACGAGTAGGTCTTCCGTCCTGCTTTGACCGGAAGTGACGTCAATAAAAGAAAGCAATGAGCTAAGTCGTCTCCAGTCACTTTATAATTTCAATTTTGGCTTTGCATCAAAACCTTAAAAAATAAGCTATTTTGGCTACTTCCGGTTTGACTGGAAGTGATGTCGACGGACGGAAAATTAAGTTTTATGCTTCCAGTGACATATGTTACCCAAAAACTTGTCAAGAACGGCAAAAATATGCATTTTCTTACGACTTCCGGTTTGGCCGGAAGTGACGTCGCCGGACGAATTATGACGACTTCAATAGATTAAGCCTGACATTTTGAACAACTTTGCTTCTTGGATGTATTACAAATTCTCAGTACTTTTTGAGATATCTGGAAAAAAATTTTGGTCCCTCTAGATCCCTTAATTTAGGGGTCAATCCTTTTTTCGACATAACATTTGAAAGATCTTGTTATTCTGCACAAATTTTGCTCTATATGTTTTAGCAAAATATTTTTAGTTTAGAAGATAAAAAGCAAAATATAAGTAATTTTTGGCTTTTATAAGCGTTCTAATTTTTGACCCCTATATAGCGCCATTTTGAATAGAAAAATCGAAAAATAAAAATCGATGTGCACAACTTCAATCCTTCTATTATCTTAAATCAGTAGAATTTCTGCTCCAGCTTTACCTATTTCTGAGCCTTTGTCTGGAAACCAAAGCCTATAAATTTTCGTTTAAAGGGAAGTAACTCAAAACCGGAAATGACTTTTTGGAATTTTCGACAGCATTCTAATAGAGTTTAGTAACTTCTAGTATCTCTAAAAATTTGTGCGAAAGCAATCGAGAAATGAGTGAGATACGAGGCTTCAAAGTTGCCGTCTAGGAAGTAGAAGAAAAAAAAAAGAATAATAATCTTGAACAACAGAATCAACAGAAGGTCTTCCGTTGGAAACGGAAGACCTTAATAATTTGAACCTACCCAGTTTTCCTCCAGTCTGTCTTTGAAAAAAAATTATTAAATAAATATTTTATTAAATAAATTTTCTAGATAAATAATAATTTGACTTTTTCATATATTTACTGTACAGGTGTGGAAAAGCCTTGTAAGATTTAATTATATACCTTTCCTCTACATCTACTAATGCAGAAACTGGAATTTCTTTCATTGAAAGTGAATGTACATGATTTACATATTTACCTTTAATATTTACCTTAACTGGCTCAACAGAGTCTTTCATTTCTTGAAGCAATGCCGGATCCTTTGTCACTTCCCTGAGTTGTCCTAATCCACTGGCTGAACGTAGATTTTTTTCACACACATCTGAGGCCTGTTATCTCAATAGACCCACAGCCTAAGTGAAATTGACATAATGCGCTCAGGTGGGTTTCTCCATGATGAAAGTCTCTGCTCAAAAAAAGACAAACCAAAGATAGCTGTACTGACAAATAGGTGAGACGATGATCTGGAACACCATCTGTATAAAGACACAATATAGGCTTAGAATGCAATTCCTCATCCAAAAGAATCTGCTTTAGCTCAGCAATGTGCCGCAGTGGTGAGGCTCAATGACCAAATCTTTTACACTAACATAAACGCAAGAGGTCTGGAATGGATATTGCTTGTGCCAAGTGGGTTATCTCATCATGACGTCTCTCATCTACTGCTGTTTCGATAACGTTTTCAAGATATTGTTTTGCTTTCTCAAAAAAGGTATCATACTTCGATGGTTGGCCTTTATTGTGACATCTCAGTTCAGTAATAATACCTGGGTCCTCCATTTTAAAGGCTTGGTATACACGTGCATCTATCTCTTTCTGATCAGCTGTTTCAGCTTCTGCAAAATCACCAGAAAGTTGCCTGTAAATGAAGCGCGTCTCTTTTGCTTTAAAATGTAAATGAGAGATGCTTTCCGAATAAAGCTTCTACGCATGGCTCTGGTGTGGTAATTTGGTAATTCTTGTTTCAAAGACTGTATGACTTCTATAACAGTATCCGCTTCTACAACATTGGGAGGAATTCAAGGTTATTACCGGTAGAAAATGTCAGATGCATACACTTGTATGGTAATCTGCTGCATATGGTTCTGGTAAAGACAGTTTTCGAGCACCAGAGAGAAGAACTTCAAATGCATTCTATTTGGCATTACCTTTCAATAAGGATTTTTCAAAACTTTATATTATGGCATTATGATCAATATTAGCTCTACAAAGAATTTGTGCATAACTTTCGTTATTAAAATCAGTTATTTTCTTATGATGCAAATATTTCAATGAATCTTTATTACTGATGCTGTATAATTTTATATTCTAATTTTTCTAAAATTACGATAACTCTTTATGCCTCCTTTTAATTTCAAGAATTCATCACATAAAACCAGGAAAATACCTAACTACATTGATGTGAAAATATGCCCAGAATATCGTGATATTAAGCATTAATGTTTTTTTTATAATACTAACTAAATACATAGTACGTACCAGATTCAGCGCCAGAACCCCCTGTCCCCGATTCTGAAGGCATTTCAAATGCGGTGCTTTTCTTTTGGTCTTTATCTTCTACAAGGTTGAATCTCACATAATGACCAAACAACGACACTGTTTCGACAACATTCATATTTGCCATCACATTGTCAAACGCGTCAGTCTTTGATTTTCCCACAGAAACTGTTACAGATAAAACTCAATTTTTTTCCGGGAAAACCCAAGTTCCGAGGTTAATGAAGCCGTTCTTTATGGATTGATAAAGTTCCAACAGGGTACACCCCTCGGAAAACCCACCAACTATATGCCAGGGAAGCAAAACAGATGATCCCTTCCGAATTTGGGCCTAAATTAATGCCGTTGTATTCAAACACTCACTGACGATTCAGTTAACCTTTTAATCCGACCGCCATTTGCATTGTTATGCTCTGTATTACTCGGAGCTCCTCGGGTCGCACACTTCCTTACCTTACAAATGGAGCGTAATGGGGTCAGCCGAGGATTACCGATTGAGTCTTGGTGATTCTAAAATGCAGTCGGGGAAGTCCGGATTTTTTTTTCAGTCTAACAGCGCAAAAGAGAAATTTTATTTTATTCATTTGAGGATAAAAATGGGTAATGTGTATTGTTAAATGACACGCGGGCGGGCGTGAGAACCAAGTTATTATTTTTTTTTAGACCTAAAGTGTTAATTGTACAGATTAAAGTGTAAATTTCACCGATTAAAGTGTAAATTTTCCACTTTAATGTGTTAAATTTACAGATTTACGTGTAGAAATTAAAAAAAAAAGTAAAGTGTGCAAGTGGCACTAATACGCTGCCGTAGTGGCTGGATCTATTACAGAGCTACCTATTTTTACAGAAAAATATATTGCAAAAATGGCTACTGTGTTTCAAAGTCACGAAGGGACCGTTCGATCCTGACTATTTGGATGATTTTTTCCGAACAAGCATGAACAGGTATCGAAATACTTGCTATACCCGCAATAATGAGCAGTTTATTATTCCATGGTTTACTTGCAGATTGGAACGACTAGTAATCATCAGGTAGTTTGTGAATGGGGGCTTTGAAACAGTAAAACGTACGTATTAAGATCACCCCTACTAATGTTATTGTGATTTAAATTCAAGACACTTGGTTTAGGTTGATCTATTCAAAGGTTATAGGGTAGAACCGGTTTTATAAATAAAATTGGCAGTAAACATGTCATTGCTATAGCCCGTTTCTTTTGAAAATATGTCCTGTAATAAATGTTCCCAGACCTTTCTAAAAGACTTTAATGATTTTCAACAGAAAAAGGGTGCTAAATAACAATTTATCTTATACATTTCCACGAAAATCAAAGCTCACTAGTAACCGATTCGCTTGTAAAAAATGTGCATTTTCATCTACACTGACAAACTTTGCTTGCCTTATATGGCTATATGCGCACAGAGGATTTTGCCACGAACAACTGACCAATCGTTGAATGAATAGCAATGTTTCCGCAAAAAACATGTTTACATTTTACTTCGAACTTGTAGTTCAGGTCAATCCACGGTCATGTTAATGGACTGCAAAATA